>NC_056727.1:613986672-614086672 GCF_019279795.1 Protopterus annectens | reverse complement strand
ATTTTGAGTACTGATCAGTTCTGCGAATAGTCAAGTGATATTTCTTGTTTCCTTTCCAGAGTTCTCTGAAGTTAAGCACATTCCTGAGATGGATGCCAATAAATCAGAAGTTCCTAGTACCATATGATGAGGGATTAAAGTAAAGGTTTGGGCATGCAGCGTACCTTACATCCTTCCCTGTCTTGGCAGTAGTCATTTTTGGTGATTTTTTTCATCTAATGTATTGCATACTTGACGGAACTTCTGTGCTTCACATCTGCTGGTTATATGCCTGTTTATATGTCAGATAATATAGAATGCTTAACCAAGGCAGTATACAATAAGCTTACATTTAAGTATGAGCAGCTCCTTGAATTGGACCTTTTATACAAAAGTTGTGTTGGTCTGTTTATCTTTTGTTATATACTAGTCCATAGGAACTGGACTACTGTTGTTTACTCTTTTCTTTCAATAAGTAATACACTGATTAATCTTTGCTTAGGACTTGCCTCCATAATTCTTATGATTCTTATTAGATACCTTCATTTTTGAAATTATCCATTGAAAATATTTGTACTGTGATTTCCTTGCTGAATAGTTAGGTAGGAGTATACACTTGGTTCAACAACCACATTAATATTATGGGGTATTTAAGACATACTGGCAGCTGTTGGTTGCTCACATTCACTCAGTATTTCAGAAACTATAACACGAAAACCTCTTTCAACCACATCAGTGAAACTCTTACATGGAATATTAAAGGTGCCTCCACCCTCATTAAAACAAGTGTTATTTTAAGTACTGTCATGAAAACAAATACTCAAGTTATATTCCTACAACATACCAAAAATTAAAAAATAAAAACAGAAATATATATAACTGGAAAGGGACATGAATCTTTTCACATACTTCATCTTCAAAAATAGGCATGATTATTTTAATACACAGTTTGTTTAGTTGGTCAAGGAAGCATACACTAAAATATATAGAGGGTAGCTGGATAGTGGTGAAAACTTCCACTCCAAAGGATTTCTAATCCTCTAATAGGGCTGTTAATGTCCTACAGTGCCCACCTAACCCTCTTTCTATATGGGGATGTTAATGTGACTCTTGATCCATGGCTAGATAGAGACTCCCTGGGTAGACAATGACTCCCAAAAGTAGCTAGAGTGCTACAATTAGCCACTGATGGCTTGAAACTCATTGATGTATGGAAATTATTCTTCTACGCACTGATGATGTAAGTGGAATTTTTCTCTGCTTCAGCTACAACACAAACAGAAGATACAACTTCTAAGGCTTTTTACTACTTAGAAAAGGCTTATATTGAGGCCTGTGGAATATTTGCCTATAGGAGATATTTTAAAACCAAAATCAGAGAAATGACAAATAAAATGAAGAAAAAAACAATAAATTATAACAGGAAAAAAATGAAAATATTCAGCTGCAATTAGATAAAAAATCTGTTCAAAGGGATTGTTTGCATGAATGAGCTTTGTTTTTCCAGCAAATTTAGAACTTAGAAAGGGACTGTAAACTAATTCTATACAAAAACATAAGTGATAGATGTGAATGTGCAATTTTCTTTTTGAGGGGGTGAGAGTCTGAAGTATTACAACACTAGCAAGAAGATATAAAGAAAAAGCTACAGAACTGCAAATGTTAGCATTATATAATTCAGGTGCACAAATGTGTACTGACCACATTAAAATTAATAAAGCATCACTTGAGAAATACACAATGGTTGTAGATTCCATACACATGCATTTTGCCCTGCTTGGAAGTGTTCTCAACTCTTGTTACATTACTTGTGCTGTCTCAAAATGTTTAAACTATTACAGAGAAACTTATAGAGTTATCAGAAGTTTGTGCTGCTATAAACAGATTATCAGATGGTAAGGCAGTGGGATCGGATGGAATAATTCTTGGACTTCTGCAAATGATTTAAAAAGCATTTTGATCATTCTTTCTTGACCATTTAGAATGAGACTACAACCTCAAAGCATTCTTTTCCTGAAATTACACAGGGCAAGGTTCTAATGTTTCCTAACCCCAGTAAATATCCCCTTAATCCAACTAATGATAGGCTCATGGCATTGCATCTAATTAAACTCAATTTTTATGTGGAAAATTGCCAGCACATAGATAGGAAAATATTCACAGTTATAATACCTAACAACTGTTTGAACAGTATAAGGGGAAATATGCATGGTCTAGAAGCAGTTTGGTGCACTTATCAACTTTCAAAACATTTTAACACTATCCAATGGCCCTTTTTGCGGACGGTTATACATGCATATGGGATCCTAGAATAGTTTATCATATGGTCTCAATTGTTATCTATCAGTCTTTCATCCCAAATGCTGTTTTATGAAATTATCTCTTTCCTCATTGGTCCGACTAAGGGCTTAAGGTATAGTTGTCCTCTATTACCACATTTATCCATGTATCCGTGATAGACTTGAACCTTGTAAATAAAGTGGAAGGGTTTGGTATCAAAGGAATTCAAATGGAGAGATATATATGAACACCCACTTGCAGAATACCATGTCACATGGCTAAATAACCCAATAGTACAACCTGAAAAAGTACTGAACCTTTTAGACATACTGTGCCTCTATAATGGGATCCAAGTCACCTCTTCAAAGACTGCAATCTTTCGACTTTCACAAAAAACAGCTGAAAAGGTGAATGCTGCTCAAAATATTCTTGTCACAATGGCAAATGATGCAATAAATTTAGGTATCAAAATGCTGTCTTCATTGTATTTACTAGTGGATGCTAATATTAAACCTCTTATTTAAAATCTGCAGGATAACTGTTATAGCAGAATATGAATAACTAAACTGTTTCCATTTCCCAAAATATCATTCATTCTGTTAAAATAAACTACAAAGAATTATATCTGATTTAGTCTGGAAAAGCAAAACCCTTGGCATGTGCCATAAGAATATTTTCATTTCCAGAAAGAACTAGAGAATTGGTTTAATTGATCATGGCTTCCATGAGTTGGTTTGACCTCAGAAGCCCATAGTCAATATATGCCTGATTGATTAACAGTAGAGATTTCTGTGAGAGGCATAATCATGATCAGGCATTATACTCCTTCATACAAAGTCTAGGACTAGGTAGGAATCACTCCTGGTTTAAAAATAAGACTGAGATGGATAGATTACAGGAGTCCAGATTAACAATTATTTTATTCCTATAGAACTCCCTTATTACCAAGAGGTACACTGAGATAGGAAAAGTCATTAAAAACAAGTATATTATTCATCAATGATATATGGGATCCAGGACACAAATGCATGCTACGTTTAACTGATTGGCACACAATTTATCTCATCCAAGCATTACATTGGTGGTAATATCTGCAAATGAGATAATTCCTCATAGATTATTTGAAGGACTTGGGCAACTACAACTAGGAGAACATGGACACAATGATGATTTAATACAAGCTAAATAGAACAGTATGTTTGAAGACTATTTAGCACCCAAGGAGTGGCTTTCTTACTTCAGATTAATTTAGGACAATGGAAGACCAGCTTTATGTAGTTTTGCTGTGCAAAAATGCTTTATAATTGATATATTACCCCAACACAGCATTAAGAAACAGGGAAAACTAAATAAAACAATACTAAATAGTGCTAATGTGATTTAGAAAATACTAATAACCCCTACCTAATTTGGACATGCAGTTTGGACAGTCTTTACAAGGAAAAAAATCATAAAATGTATCAAAGGGTCATGTAAGTTAGATTTGCATGACAATATTAATGTATACTTTTGGTTATTTAGTGTTATTACTAGGGACTTTAAAATGAAAGCAAAAGAATTTTTCTGGATAAGATGTGTAGATTCTACATCATTACCATTTAACATATTTTGCTTCATTTTCTCACAAAGCTGGCCATTAGCTGACCCCAGTCCCCCTCCTCATTCATCCAGTCTGTCTGCCACTCCTAACTCTTCCAGACTAGCTCTAATCAGGTTTGGTATCAGCAAGCAGACAGTGTCATACTACTGCTGTGAGATTATAGTCTAGTTTTTACTTTCCCACCTATGCATATGCCAGTAAGACCTTATAGGGGGATGTTTACTGGGCATCAGCACCAGAACTCCCCCAATGTCTGTCGATAAGATGCCCCACCAACACTCAGACAGCAGTTGCTGTTCTTCTCCCAGTCTTTACCAGGAAAATCAACCATGACATGCACAGTACTTGTAATCCACGTTCACCCCTCCCAAGGATGGACACACCTATTCTCCACTGCCAGTGCCTTAGATGCGCAAACCACTAATGAAACACATGATGTGTTCTGGCTATAATCAGGGCTTTATCCTTCTATGACACAGTGCTGGACATTACCATTTATGTCTATATATTGGAAAAAATATTCTGATTTGATATCTCAAGAAATGAGCATACTAATTTACAAATTAACAAAAATGCAAATGCAATATTTTAGAGATGTACCTATAGTAGGAATACTGGAGCATTTTCTCATATATAAATAAAGGGGATCCTTGCAGATGTTCGAAGTTTCACTTCTTCGAACCCACTTCACCGAGTCCATTTGTATGAAGTAGTGAAACTTCGAACATTGACTTCAGCAGTCACACTACAACGCGGAATGGGAATATTCCCTTTTCCCTGCTGTAGTGCAATCTCAGAGTTGGTATATTTAAGTAGGGGGGATGTGGGGGGCACAGCCCCCCACATGGGGAGTGCAGAGGGGCTTGCCCCCCTGCAAAAACATGTTTTAGTTTTTTTGGGGGGGGTCAGCTGGGGAACTAGACTTCAGTGAAAGTGCACTTTCATTGAAGTGAACTTTCGCTAAAGTGTGAGTCTTCTGCTCTAGTTCGAAGAAGTGTTCTTTCGATGTATAGCAGTAGACCCAAATAAAGATATGTATATTATGAATTTTGCTTTGCATAAAGGTGTTAATAGTTCATATTTATTTAGAATAAAGATGTATTAAAGAAAAAAGAAATTAACAACCTCGGGATTCAGCAAGCTCTGCACGGTGTGCAGGAATAGTGCAAGAGCTGCTGCACTCAATATGGCTGATGAGCGATCCAGGAACGAGCTCCCGGGATGTGCACGAGCGCTCCTACACTATTCCTGTATTCCTGCATGGACACAGCTCCTGTATGCTAATTACCCCATTTTCTGGTGAAAACCATGCAAATGAGGTGAATTAGTGATCCAGGAAGCAGGCAGGTGTCTGTGTAGGAATAGTGTAACCTGCAGAAATGTATTCAGTTACTAACCAAATACATTTCTGGAAATTACAAAACGGAGGCATGACAGCTCCAAAGAAAGCATGTATTCAGTGTAGTAGGCATGCCAATGGACAAATATATGGCCATTGGCATGTGAAATAGTTGCAAAATTACAAAAACTAACTTTTATTTTTTTGGCCGATTTTGGCTGTTTACGTGTAGTGCAGTGGTGCTCATTTGCGATCGGCCAGAAAATAAGAAAAAAGTTGGAAATAAGCTTTTAAACCTAAATCAGCATTCTTTCATAATAGTCAATGGCATGCATAAGACAACAATACCATGGAATAGTGGTTGCTAAGGGGGAAGGCTGAGTGTCAGTTTTGTAACCATGCATTAGCAGTCAGTATTAAGCAAATGAGGGGATTGATACTGAATCATAGATTTCTCCTCAGTGTTAGCTTGCACCCAACCGTGTAGGTGCAGCAACACCATGGTACAAGCATAAGAGGTAGATGACCTCATAAGGGGCAGTGCCATGCATGCTGTAAGATTACTGGAGCTCTGTGGCCCGTGTTTGCCTTAGCTAAGCACAACTAAGGAAGGGGTGTGTGCCTGAGGGTGCCTAGCAGTATTTACATTGCCTAAACGGATGTGCGCGCCATGTACTGGGTTTTAAAAAAAAAAAAAACAGGAAATAGCAGCTCTGTTCACATCTGAACACTGGGTATGTGTGGCGCGCCTTGTGGATTAAACGGGAAGGCAATGGGAAGGGAAAACAGCAGTAGGAAGGCAATCAAGGAGAACTAGCATAGCTGGTTGGTGAAGTGTATCAGAATCAGCCAATTACACAGGCAGTAGCCCAGCCCAGCACACTACTATAAACTATGCAAACACCTTTCACTCTGGTTTTTCCTACAAACTCTACACCACCGGTGTACACAGATGGGGAAATTTTACCTGACAAAACTAACAAAAGGATAGGGGCTGCTGTCGCTCTCATACATCAATATGTGGAAGAGGCTGAGAGTGGTGAGGATGAGAATGCTGACGACCAACCCACAGTGAGGAGAAGGAGAAGAGTGTACAGACCCAGGATAACCTACCAGGGGCTACATGAGCTGAAGATAGTGGAGTGCTATAGGATGGACAGAGACATCCTAGAGAACCAACAGAGGGGAACCCATCCCAGTGGATACCAAGGTATGTGTAGGGTTAAGAATACTAGCCACAGGTACCTTCCAAAGGCCAACTGGGGATATCATGGGGATCTCACAGGTATCAGCATCTAGGATACTCCACCAGTTCCTGGATGCCATGTCAATACATGGCGGTGAACACATATATTTCCTCAACACCAGTGAGGCATTGACCAGCAATATCTGTCTCTTCTACCAAATAGCAGAATACCCTGAGGTAGTGGGTGCTATACCCAGAAAAATGACAAACCAACTTGTGAAAAAAAAACAAACACAGGCTCCGATCTTCTTGAACCACTCACTGCAGTTTTATTGTTAAGTGTTTTTCGTCAACGCTAATGGAAAACTTCTTCAGAAAACAAGGTACAAAAAAGCACTCCTTTTAAAACTAAAAGGGCGCCAACATTAACAATCAACTCATTACCCTAATTAATCAAATGAATAATTAATTAGAAAGCGTAGTAACCCTGTTCACAGACTTGACTCTCAACTAAAAATCCAAGTGGAAAATACATGTAAATGTAGATAAAATATACTTTTCCTAGTGAAGCAACAATCTTTCTTAAAAATGTATACATGCTGCTGTGTTTAAAATATAAAAATTTATAAAAATAAACACCTTAAAATGAACAATGTGCATCTATACAAAATATAACATAATCAGACAACTATCACACGTTTATTTTTATACATTTGTATACTTTAAACACAGCAGCATGTATATGTTTTTAAGAAAGATTGTTGCTTCAATAGGAAAAGTATATTTTATCTACATTTACATGTATTTTCCACTTGGATTTTTAGTTGAGTGTCAAGTCTGTGAACAGGGTTACTACGCTTTCTAATTAATTATTCATTTGATTAATTAGGGTGATGAGTTGATTGTTAATGTTGACGCCCTTTTAGTTTTAAAAGGAAGCCAATCTGGTGGTCCCCTGCCATAAACAAACTGTACAACAGAAGGATGAAACTGTTGCAAAAGAGAGTAAAATCCCATGAGTGGAGGAGCTCCCTAGTCAGCCTCAGTAAGAAGCTGAGATCCCTTATAAGATCCTCCAAAGCTAGCTACAAAAACAAAATCACCACTAATTCTAAGGACAACCACAAAGCATTCTATAGCTATGTCAAGAATCTCAATGGCAACACCCAGATCTGCTCTGACTTACAGCACAAAGGTAGAAAAAGTACAGAACCAACTGATATTGCCAACATCCTGGCAGATAGGTTCAGTGCTAACTTTACCCCCCTCAACCCCTAAAGGGCCCATATCTATACAGGAAGAATGCAGAGTCCCTGTAATCACAACTACGCAGGTAAAAGCTGCACGCTCTAAAGCCAAAAACACAGCATCCATGGGACTGGACAACATCCCAGGCTGCATTTTACATGAACTTCAGAATGAACTGGCTCCCCACTTAAGCAATATGTTCAATAATAGCCTCACATCAGGCTTTGTGCCCACTGAATGGCACACAGCAACAATTATCCCACTTCACAAAGGGGGAGCCACCACTCATCCCAGGAACTATCGACCTAGTAGCCTGACATACCTGGTCTGCAAGGCCTTGGAATGTATCATCATGGAACTCATAAACAAAGACATTGGTAACCTCCAAACTCTGGATCTCACCCACTTCGGGTTTGTGAAAGGCAGATCATGCCTCCTGAACCTGATCGACTTCTTTGAGGCAGTCACCAAAGCTGTAGATGAGGGTAAGGTAGTTCACACAGCCTATCTTGACTTCACCAAGGCTTTCCACACCATCCCCCATTCTAGAATTATAGTTAAACTCACTAAACTAGGTATAAATCCCTATGTCACAAGATGGGCTGACAACTGACTTACTGACAGAACCCACACTGTAAAAGTTGCAGACTCCAAATCTGACCTTAAAGCAGTGACAAGTGGAGTACCACAGGGTTCCATCCTGGGACCTCTCCTGTTTGGTATCTACTTCTCTGAAGTACAGGCTAACACAGAAGGCCTCTGGCTAATGAAGTTCGCAGGTGACTGCAAACTAGGATCCATAGTCAAGTTCCCAAATGATGTGGACATCCTACAGAAGGACCTTGCTGAAACAGATGTCTGGTGTCAGAGCCATGACCTCAAACTCAATGCCAAAAAGTGCAGTGTCATCCCCTTTGGTAAAAACTCTGTACCCATGAACTACCACATAGGCTGCAATCTACTTAACACCGAATGAGTGATAAGAGACCTTGGGACCCAGGTGGACAGTAGTCTCTCCTTTGATAGTCACATCGCCACAGTAGTCAGGAAGTCCTTCTACGTGGCACACCTCATCATAAAAGGGTTCTCATCCAGAAAAAAAAGAGGTCATTGTTCCCCTCTACTCGACACTCATTAGACCCATTATAGAGTACAACACCCCTTTGGGATTGGACCTCACAAGACATCTGCAGCAGCTGGAAAGGCAACAGAAGTACCTCACAAAGAGGATTACTGGCTTCAAACAAATGCCCTACACTGACCACCTCAAAAAACTACAGCTTTACTCTGTAGCATATTGCCTGTTCCGAGGTGATCTCTGCCTAACATATAAAGCTATGTCAAACCCAGAGCTGTTAGACATGCTACACCTAAAGAAATCCAAATCTCTCCAAGCTACATGCTCTAGGGACCTAAACATTGTCACCACAATAAACAAAACATGCTGGAAGGATAGATTCTTGTCCCAGAGACTTCCCATACTTTGGAACAGGCTACCCATCTATGTCAAGCAAAGTTCTTCATTAGCACTTTTCAAGAAAAATCTTGATGAGTGGATGGGAAATAGGAAATACACCCCGGGGATCACTTCTGTGTCTCTGCTCGACAGTGGCACAGGAAAATAACTTTCTTGGGTGGTGTAAGCCAGGGAAGCTTGTTGGCTATGCTTACGTAGGCCCTTGGGCTGATAGCCTAGTACCTACCTATGAACCTTTGAACCTATGAACATCTTCACAGCTCCGATGGCTTAGTGACTAACTGCTGTGACTATAGTGTACAGGATCCTGGGTTCAAGTCTTGTCAGGGCTATTTATTTTGTTGCTAGGCAGAACAAGGACTGTTGGATACAGAGTGGTTAAGGCAGTTTTAAGCAGCTTTAAGTGGATTTGCACGATGGTTAAGTGCTGCTAACATACCGTAAAATGAACAGGCATGTACACCGTGTAGGCTTCGCTTACCAGTGTGCAAAACTGTTTAGCATTTACATTTACACAATGCTTACATCTGCTAAGCATAGCTTAGCCTTGGTAACCAGTGATCACATTCCAGACTAATAAAATAGCAGGGTAATGACATCTTTAAGAAGTGTATTTAATTCCTTGTACATGCTTCTATGTGATGTTATTACAATAGCAAGTGGTATGAGTATACTGTATGGGACACCTGAGTATATATGGCTAGTACAACAATATTTTTTCTTTTGTATGTGTTTCATACATGGGAAGTATCCTAGGTTATATGCAGTCACACTTACATGTATTGTATCATTATGTTACTACTGTTAACACTGCTTTCCCAAGTAAGAGTTGATTGCAAGATTGTAGTACTGGAATCATACACCCCTGAATGCAAAGCTGGACTCTGAGTACTGACTATCATGTTCTTGGTGTGTGAGCTGTGTGTTGTTAAATATTTGCTACAGGATATTGATCTGATATGTGGATATTAACTGTAGAGTACTATGTGTATAGGACATGTCATTGAGGGCTGCTGTCATGTAGTAATGGCATACCTATCAGTGTCAGACGTCTATCTGTCAAAACATTTATCCTAATGCATGCCTGTTGGCTAGCTGATTTCTGTCTGTTCTCTGTACATATATGCAGATGTCAGGTATCCATCTTGGCTGCTTACAGGCAATCTATGCTTGACTGACACTGACATGTCTGCCCAGCTGTGTTATGAATGCCACAGCTAGGAAACTCCACCCTGTATGCACCACATGCCATGGATACCTCAGCTAGACTACCACTGTCAACAGAAGATACTTGGATACAGGTCTCCAACCCAGACACTGGCCATGTTATGTAATATATGTTGCATTCATGTCAGTTGGAGCACCTCACTGACCCTGTGCAAGAGAAAAACAGATGATTGGATGTTGCATTTAACTGTCACCCTGGGGATCACTCAAGTGGTATCAGTTGATAGATGGCCTGCTAACAAATGTCAGGTGGCATTATACCACTGTACCCACATCTCCTACTCTTCCCATCTCTTCATGAACATTATCCTGGCACACACCTAGGAACACCTGCACCTATGAACCCCAGTACTGACAAATGTGTCAGTGTGCATTACTGAGAATAACAGTGTCTGTGTGTTTGGAAACTTGTAGTTGATAATACCTTGAGGGCCTTCTCACCCACTATACCCCCCCATCGCCATAGTTAGAAATGGCTGCTGCTGTAATGGACATTAAATGTATCTTGTTACACTCCTCACCCTATGGGCTACCTGGAGCTTAGAATCCCAGCATAACACTGTTGTACAAATGAGTAGATAGGCATGGGCTACCCTCTGAGTCCTGGCAAGTGTGTGTATGTTTGCAAGTGTGTATATTTGTAGGATTCAGCATTCTGAGGCCACATTCTCCAAATACAATACACCTTGCCATACATTATAAGGGATAGTGATTTTGCTGACATTAGGAGAGCCATGACAAACCCTCACCCTACTATCCCTTTGGCATGTGCAATAAATGCATATCCCTATAGTAGCACTGATTAGATAGACAAGGGATTATATTGCAGTCCTGGTCAATGTGTGATTGTGAGTATGTCAGAGCATTATTATGGATTTCAGTGAGTAAAATATCCAATATGGGGTGTGGGTGCTTGGTAATTTGTCTTTACACCATTGAACCCTAGTACATGTCCCAAGGTCCACTGTATGAGGACCACTTTCACCATCAACCATACCGGTAACTGATTACACTATCCAGCCCAATGATGCATGTGCTGTGTGCAAATTATCTGTAACAGAATGGACTCACTGACAAGGTAGTTAGCACTGATAAACCCAGGTCTCTCGGATGTGTCTGTGACTGTTACGTGTTTGGCAATGTGTATATGACAATATGCCATACTATATATTCTTCATTAGCATCCAGTACATCCCCCATTACCATACTGTATAAGGCCTGGTGATGTTCTTCACTTAACAAGAAACTCGGGATACACCTCATCCTAAAAGCTGTGGTGTGTGCAATTAAGGCCAAACACATTAGTAGCAATAAGTACCTAGGTAGAGATTCTACTCTCAGTGTTGCCAAGTAAGTGTATGTGTATGTGAAGGGATCTACTTCAGTTTGCAGAAAATAAATGTCCCAGGAGGTCATCTATCTGAGAACTGACTTACATAACATTTCAAAGGAATCATATTGTGGAAATTCATTCCATTAAACTACTAGTAGATGAGCAAATGCCCTCTTCCCCACTGTACAGCTGTACAGTGATGCTGGAGTTGGTATATATATTTGAGCGTGGATGTTGTGGGCACAGCCACCCTCATTGGGGTTATTGTTATGTGTATCCCCCCACTTAGTCTGCTGTAATACTGTACAGTTTATGTTAACAGGTTAAGTAGTTGTCAATCACAATATGTGTGGTTCTATGCCACCCCATATCTTCCAAAGTGGAGGGATGTTCCACCCACACCAGCAAACCTATGTTTACCAACTCCAGGATTGCACTACATTGGGGAAGAGGACATATACCCTGCCAGTACCATCATCAATGACATTAAACTAGCAGACTGATTATTTACTGATGTTATGTTTTGCCTATTTTGTCTTGGTGGAATTACATAGGCTAAAATGAGTTCACTGCAAAATTAAGTACATCCCTGTGTACAGTATTCTCTGTGTATTGCATCAACACCAAAGCATGTGTGTGTGTGTGTGTGTGTGTGTGTGTGTGTGTGTGTGTGTGTCTGTGTGTGTGTGTGTGTGTGTGTGTGTGTGTGTGTGTGTGTGTGTGTGTGTGTGTGTGTGTGTGTGTGATATTCACAAACATTTGGAGTGTGCCACCCAGTACACTTATCATTGTCCACTGTAGAAGGGCTTCTGATATCAGCCACCATGCATTCACCTGTATACACCGCTCAGACATATCAGCCATGTGGCACATGCAGTAACTGTTATACAGACCTGTTACTTGTGTTCAGCTGTACGCACGATATGATACAGTCAATGTGTCACCACAGAGCCATACCCTTTGTAGGAAACAACAGCAGACCAGCATCCTGCTGACACATAGACACCTACAAAACAAACTGAATAAATTATAGAGACCACAATCAGTCAGTGTTAATAACAGCTATAATGTATCATGGCTGGATAGCTACACATCCTGACATGTAAGCATTAAACTTTCTAGCTGAAAACATGTTACAATGCATTACATTGCTAAACCTTAGTGCATTCACTCTGTGCATCAGAACCATATTAGCATGTCCCTGCATTGATGGCATGGATGACAGGGATGTGGCACAGGTATCATCATATGCACAGGGTGTGTTGTAGGTTTGCCAGAGACCTAGGCTGAGCCATTTGGTTCACATCATGTGTGTGTGTTAGGGGGTTTTGTTATCAATTGAGCTGTGCAGATGTGGTGTGTGTAGGTATGGAGGTGCCCTAGCTGTGTTAGTGATGTGTGTGTGTGTATGTATGCACACAGTTCTGCCATGTGGCTGCCCTGTACAGGGTTTTGTTGGACAGCTGAAGACCATACATGGCAGGGTTTGCAGTTCACCATGTCTAGCCACAGACATGAGAACTGTGCCTGCCAGGGGTTCCATGGGCACTACCAGGTACATGCCCAGATATGGTACTATCCCCCGATGATGTCAAATGTCTGCTGGATCCGGGACCCTGTTGGGATCAGCCAGGACCACGGGCATGTGGCCTGCTGTGTTGTGGTGTGGATAACACCCCCCTGCAGTGCTGGTGCCGGTACTGACACTACAGGAGTGGCTCTGACTTGTTGCACGTCCACGTAGACCTCCACCTGTTGGTGTTGCTGACCTACATCCATGTGGCTATTGTCCTACTCCCACCATATGCTCTAACACAGACACTGCATGGTCGAGGATTCCCATCATCTCACCCAACCATCTATCCAGGACCTCTGCAAAGTAACAGTGGTCACCTGCAAGATCATGGATGTTGTAAAGTACAGCAGAATGAGTAGCCCTCTGGAGCCTCAGACTCTATCTGGTATAATGGTCCATATGTGCCTGTGCCTCCATGATGGCCCAAAACATGTGTCTGGTGACACCTGCTGTGGCCCTTCTGCCAGGGGCATGATGGCCCGCAGCCCTCCTATGAGCACCCCTTTATATCTGCCTGTGTGGTACATCGCTGGTCATCCAGCTATGGCTGCTGTGTACAGACACATGTGCCATAGTCACCACACTGTCCTGTCCCATGCCACCACTCGCCAACTGTTCCTCATCTATGACCACTGGTGATGGGGTATGTATAGGCATTGTGACTGTGTGCGGGGGTGGGGCGGATAAAAGTGGGATGTCAACCGATAGCATAGCTTCAGCCCCTGACAACCCTTCCCGTGCCTTGCCATACCTATAATTATTATCAGAGTCTGTATGGACACTAACATCAGTTTGCCTCCAGGAGGGACCCTGTCCCACCTTGCCACCTGTGAAGGGGAAAACAAAAAATGTAATTTAAGACCTGTACATCATTGCTTACCTCTACACACACACACACACACACACACACACACACACACACACACACACACACACACACACACACACACACACACACACACACACACACACACACACACACACACACACACACTTACAGGTGAGATGGTACAAAGATATTACACAGAACTCTCATTACCCAACAGTCAACATGCATGACATATGACACTCAACAGCATGCACTGCAGCTATACTCAATCCTTGTTACCAACATTATACATCTCTGTGATGCATGAGTTGTGTTAGTAGGTGATGCCCTTTCCCCTTGAACACACTGCACCCATGTACACAGTATTGCTTTGCACCTGTTCAGCACCCTGGCATGTACTGTGCACCATACCTGAATGTGTATATGTGTGGCAGTTATGTTTGCTCTGTTGCTCACATTCCCTATGTGTTTTACTGACACATACCTGGGATGATATGAGGACAGATGTCAATAGTGAATGCCTGATTTCTGATTTGCAGATCTCATCATCAGCAGTGCATGTATGAGCAATAAAATCCAATTACACTGACAACCTTCAAAGCTTACTGTGGCTATGAGGAGTGTACACACCCTTATTGACATGCCAGCCTCTTCCATGATATGCAATGGGGCCACAATACTGCATATGTTAACATACCACACACCTGATATATGACATATGATATGTGAAATCAAATGCAGTATCAAACAAATGTGTTAGTTGTGCAGATGCTGATTGAGATGCATACAATATGTGGGTTGCATAAGTGTGCACACCCTTAACATGATGGTTTGTTGCAGCACCTGTTACGTGAACTACAGCAGTCACTGTTCCTGGAAGGGGTATATTAGAATGGCCCATATTCACTTGCCATTATTTGGTTACTCTGCCCTACAAATGTCCCCCAACTCTGCCGGATTGCAAGGTCAGCTCATGTGCACAGCCCTTGGAGGTGACATAGTGCCTTCACTAATGCTGTGGAATCAGGGTTATGTCTGGCACAATTCATGACCATGAGTGTGTTCAGATATAGCCATTCTTAGTGAGCTTTGGATGTATGCTTCAGTTCACTGTTGTGTTTCAGGATAACACCCCTCCCACCCTCAGCCTTATTGCAGATGCTTGACAACTCTGGGCCACACATTAATGTCATTTTACAGTGTTACAAATTCAGAATACCATGTCTACTGGCCTAGTTCCTGGTAATGAACAGAAAACCTAAAGTTGTACACTGGCACCAGCAAGGTACAGATGGGGATGGTGGGCCTGAGGTGGAGGGAGGTGTTGCTTGTGCACCACATGCATCTATATTAATACTGTCTGTATGTTTCAGCCTTTCTTTTGGCATACCATTACATATTGCAACACATGCCTTTTGGAGACTTGATGTTATGCATATGCTCTGTAGAGAGCCATGGATGATGTTTCATGTGGAACAACTCATCCATCTGATTACCCTAAACCATAGGCCACACTTATGCAGAGTCCAGGCTATTGTCGACACAGGTACTCCACAGGCAGTACTTGCTAGACATTCCTGCAAGTCCCTCAGTGTTGCTGCATGTTTCTGGGCAGCCTCCATGGCCAGTTTGCAACATGTGTTGTCATCTATCTTGGATGGGCATCTGTTTATTTTCTACATTAATGTTATCCCGTACTTCATAGTCACATACATGACTGTCTGCACTGTTTGCCATGGTATATGCAATGGTGAGGTAAGGCTATGTCTCCCACTCCTGAGTGCTACCTTTTGGATATGGGATCCATTCCATGGTTTGTAAGATGTGTGCAAGCCATTGCTGCCTCTGTTGCAGGTGAGTGGGTAAATGTCATGGACATACTTCTTTGACTGCAGACCATTACTTGGTGTGACATTGAGGCCCTGTACTTAATGGAAGGTGTGTACTCAAGAAGAGTGAATGCTGTCAGTACTGCAAAAGCTGCTTCCACAATATATTTGGAGTGTGTACACACATATGCTTCCAGTGCTTGTTAAGGTATGTATTCCCCATATTTGTTGTCCTAACATAGGATTCCATATTACACATTCATTGCTCATGTTAGGATCACATTACAGGTTGTAAAAGGTGTGGAATGTGGTATTGTGATATGCCATTGTGTAGATCTGTAACAGTTGCCATTGTAATAGTGGTGTATGCACTGTTGTAGCCACTGTATAAGGATAATGTTTCAGACATGCCCCTACTGTAGGCCATTTGTCCCAACATTATGTTCATCTCTGTCCGCACATCTTGCACTGACAGGTTGTTAGGTATCCTGTTCTTACATACCCTTCAGATATGCCACCATGGTGACCACTGTGATGCAGTACAGTTAATAGCAACAATAAGTGAACATGTACAGCATGCGTTATGGGTAGGTGTGTTAAATGTGTGCATGGCAAATACCATGGCCATAACATGGCCAGTATATTGGAAAACCAGAACAAAACAACTCCATACTCACCAGCTACAGGCTGCTGCCCCAGTTGTGTACCAGAGGGACCTACACAGTTGTGTGAGAGATGTAATGTCGGTAGCCACACCTGTAGCATTGGTACAGGGTGGGAGCAGCATTTTAGTACATCAGCAGTACAAACCCGAAATACTAGAGATTATGCACATCTGTTCATCATTACACTGCAGCAACAGACTATGCTATCTAACATATGCATGAAGATACTTTACAGATGACAATGGATAAGCAACAGTGATCTACTAATGTGCCCTAGGGCCTTACCTGCATGCTCCTCGTCCATTGTATATGTAGCACCCACCTCCACAATGCTATTGTCAGGTTCCTGGCTTGACTGCTGGATGGGTCCCCCAAGGCTGGCGAGAAGCTCCTCAGCATGTGTCAGTGGGGGCTGGATGGCATGACCCCCATCTGTGACTAGCTGGTCCCCCCTAACTGTAACAGCACTCTTATGGGCGTGGCAGATGAAATCAGTGCAACAATGTTGCACCTGTTCATTACTGTGGTTAGGCAGGCTGACATAGTTTACCCTGTGGACGAGCTCATTCCACAGGGCAGGCCTCTCCTGCTGATCATGGGCCATGCATCCAAAGAGTGTTCTGTGATGTTGTATAAGGAAGTTTATTCTTATATCATTCGCCTTGGGAGTATACGCAGGGAGACGCTCCCAGGACATGGTACCTGGGAGACATAAACAAGAAAAAAGGTCTAAGGACCTCATCCTGCAAGGATATAATAGTTGTTAATTTACATCTCTCTCTCTCTCTCCCCCACCATATCTGCAACAATAATCTGAGCACACAAATCAATGGCTATGTTTACACCAAACCTACTGTTGGGACATATATCTTATTGTTCAACAAATATTAAAATGTGTTTCTATTCATGTTCCATGTTGAAACACTATCATTGGTGGCCTGTTGCTATCAATGTGACCTGCATGCTTTTGTAATATCCAGTGTGGTTCCATATATGCATGTGTTCTGTTTGCTATGCAACTGTTACAAATCTGGTGTTTTGGGTTAATGGGAATATCTATGCATGCTGTTATAACTAATCATGGATTGTGTTGACTATTACTAACTCATATATGTTCTAAAACTGCAACACAATAGCATGTTTGGGAAGGCCGTTCCCAGCAGACCCATGTCTCCCACCTCATCTGGCTGACACACCAGGCCACAGCACATCTGGGACCCACCCTGGGACCTCCTCATCTGCTGTTCCTGCATTACCTTCAGGTGGAACCACCTCAGGGGATGGGGCTCATCCCCCCTTTGGAGCGGGCATAGAAAGGATCCTATCACCTGACGTCAGGTCCAGGTTCTGGTGCATAAGGAGCTCTGCAGAGAATTGGGGGATCTGCTACACCAGCTTGAGGGCCTTGTGGTGGAATTAGAGAGTTAGCCTGCCCCTCCTGCTCAGCCCCAAGCACAGCCACCTTCAGGGCCGTGAAGGTGCAGTGGTGACTGCCCATGGGTGGGGACCTCAGTCCCACTGTTTCCATTTGGGGCCTCATGGGCTTCCAATTTCCAAACATCCCTCCCATCCAAGGTGTTTACCCCCACGTGTCATATATAACTCCTATATGCTGTCTTGTCTGTCTTGTCTATCTTTCAACCCAACCTTCCTCCCCAAATATACCTACTATCCTTCCCCATCCCACTCTCACCTTAACAAAAAAGGGCAATCTGTTCCCAACACAAATTTTACACCATACATAACTGTCCATTTCACACCCGCTTACAACTGCTTACAGGTGCCTTAATCACTCCGTATCCAACAGCCCTTGTTCTGGCCAGAAAATAAATTAGCTTTTGCAAGTGTCAAACCCAGAACCCTGCAGACCATAGCTGCAGCACTTTACCACTAAGCCATCTGAGCTGCAGATGTGGGTGATGTTTTCTCAAACATATCATGCAGGACAATCATTCAACAGTAGAGAAAATGTATGTATATATATATATATATATATATATATATATATATATATATATATATATATATATATATATATATATATATATATATATATATATATATATATATATATATATATATGTGTGTGTGTGTATGTGTGTGTGTGTGTGTGTGTGTGTGTGTGTGTGTGTGTGTGTGCGTGTGTGTGTGTGTGTGTGTGTGTGTGTTTGTATATATGTAGACATACACATCTATATATATATATATATGGAGTACATTTGGATCTACACTTTGAACTTCCTTCCTCCACAGCTGAAGTCTTCTGCCTTGCTATGAAACAGAGTGTCACATGTGGACACAGCCTAACATTAGGGGGGATATATAGGGACAGATCATAGATATGCCTATTACAAACCTATGAAGTTGTGCATGATACATTTCACATTACCATGACTGTTCTGAAGGTAGTGGGGTCTGAAACTATTTATCATGACTTCATTACTTCCACCTTCAGCTATTGGCCAGACTAATATAGATGTTTGGAGGAACAGAACAAACACTATGGTGGCTTAAATTTTGACATTCTGTGCAGATCTGCACAGTTGATAGGTATGGCCCACTGCCCACAGGGCCAGATTTTATGTCCATAGCAGTTGTTCAGCAGGACCTCATTACAGCAAGTCTTGATGGCACATATAAATGTTTCAACATAATCTATCCCATTATTACAGACCAAGTACTACATTCAATTACATGCTGACATGTTTCATATACCTGTTTTATTATTGTGCTCTCTTCTGTGTACCAGTTGGATGTCTTCCTTGTTTGTTTTTTTTGTTTTTTGTAATATTTTTCTTTTTTAGTAATAGTTTTGTTTTTTTTTTGTTTGTTTTTTTCTCTCTCTCTATCTCTCCCTCCCTCTCTCTCTCCAATGCATGGATCAACCTGGTTTGAAAAGGTTGCAGCATGGCTTTTGTAGGTGATGCTCATGATCAGGTGATGGCCTCTCCACCAATTGGTGTTCCCCACTTGCTAATTGCATGCAGCCTGCTGTGTAGTACTTCCAATAGCCAATGTCATAGCAACCCACTACTATAAATGACTACATCATGTGGGCGTTGTCCCTTTACCTTTCCTGTATGGAAGACATCCTTCCTGTGTGTAGGCAGCAGTGTTACAGATAGAAGGTAGCAATACCTCTTACAAAAGGACTTGTGGACACAGGCCAACTACATGTTTGTATAAGGTTCCAGACCTAGGGACAGTGTGTGAGTATTGCTATTATATGCATTGAATACTGCTATTTTACAGAGTTTGTGTGTACATGCTAGTTTTGCAATGCAGTCTGTCTGCATAGCTCTCATCTGTGGGCCTATCCACATGATGGCCAGAGGATTGGCTGTTATGTTTTGCCTGTTCACTACACAAGTCCTGTCTCTGACATATCAGTGCCATTCTCTCTGTTGATTGCTATCAGTACATGGCAACATCCATTTGTGTTTCTGTCTTCATATTCCTGAGTAAGGGTATGTTGCAAACAATCCTGTAACACCAGCAACTTTCACAGTGTATACAGCAATATTTCAAATATGACCCTGTGTTTCAGCCCCTGTCCTCCACCTATATACCAAGCTTTGTCCAGTTGTCATGCAGTAATGGGTTGTTAGGTAATGGCCTATCATTATTTAGTGCTTGCATTCTTGCTATCATTCCAGTGATGTTGCGGACTCCCACACAAATTGTGGGTTAGGGTCCATATATATGAGGTCTACAGCTGGACAAAACGTGTGTGACCCTGCATATCCCAGAGGTCAGTGTATGGAGAACACTGTTATATGCCCTTGTAAGACATTTTATGAGAGAGGGGTATTAAATGTTTTTAACCTAGGCTGTTACAACATGTGAGGGATATCAGTAATAAGAAACATTAAGGTATATGGCTGTACATTTTCATAAGTTTCGCCATGGGAACAGTGGTGGGCTAGAGCTTACTGTCTTGCACACAGTTCTGTTTGTCAGTGTGGTAGTGACGTTTTAAGTTAAGCATTGTTATGTAATGGATACATTTACATTGTGACAACTAATACTTTTCCCCCTAAGGGTTGAGTGCAGAGTGTAATTGGAGGCTGCTGAACTACATCTGTCATCAAGTGTTGATTGATTCTTATCTTCAAGGCGAGTGTGTTTTTTACTGCTGTACTACTTGAAGGCTTTAGCCTAGACAGCAAAGTATGTTATGTTTTGCAAATTACTGTATCATATATTTTGTTTGAGAGTAGCATTAATCAGTTATTAAGTATTTCAAACACCTAACTGCTATACGAAATGGCATAAACAACTGAAATAGTACACAAATAAACATTTCTATGTATGAAAACTTGTGTGTGGTGTCATGTCCTTTGCACTGTGTGTGGATATATGTTTCATGCAATAATTCTCATTTGTAGGAAAGAATCAAACACTGGCCATTTGAAAAGGTGGCAACTGTAGGAATAATGGCTGCTTGATATGCTGTGCACCCTCTATATATACTCTTTATAAATATATATATATATATATATATATATATATATATATATATATATATATGTGTGTGTGTGTGTGTGTGTGTGTGTGTAGTTATATATTTATGTGTGTATGTATGCATGTGTGTGTGTGTGTGTGTGTGTATATATATATATATATATATATATATATGTGTGTGTGTGTGTGTGTGTGTGTGTGTGTGTGTGTGTGTGTGTGTGTATGTATGTGTGTGTACATGTATAATTGGAATGTTTACTGCTTCCACATTGTACATTCCCTATGGTAGACTGACTGTTTTGCATGATACGTTACAGAAATTATCCTGATATCTTGTAGCTGAGATGGCTTACTGTTAACTTGTTGTGGCTATGTTGTGCAGCATCCTGGGTTCAAGTCTTGCAAGTGCTGGTTATTGTGTTGCAAGGCAGATCAGTTCACGTGTGGAGGAAGGGATAAAAGCAATAATTACAAGAGATCCCTATTTTGGGCCCCTTCACCCCCATTAACAGTGCCTTTGGTCAGATGATTTGCAGTGAGAGGTTCAGAGTGTGGGTCTAATGTGTGAATGCAATACATACATACATGTATAGATGTATATAGATATATATATATATATATATATATATATATATATATATATATATATATATATATATATATATATATATATATATATATATATATATATATATATATGTATATCTACATATATATATATATATATATATATATATATATATATACATACACATGTACATATATAAATACATTTTCCCTACTGTTGAATGACTGTGCTGCATGATATGTTTGAGAAAACATCTTATTTATGTACGGTTCAAATGGTGTAGTGGTAAATCACTATGGCTATGTTGCGCAGGGTCCTGGATTTGAGACTTGCAATTGCTGAATTTTTGGTGCTGGTCAGAACAAGGTCTGTTAGATACAGAGTGAGTAAGGCACTTTTAAGGAGTTGTGTGTGGGTTTGCACAGCGGTAAGCAATGCTAACTTCTGGTTAAACAAGCTTATAGACAGTTTCACTGTGCTTAATCTGTGTAGTCATTGCTTGCTGCTGTGCAAACAGGCTTAAACCTGCTTACTACTACTTAAATGTGTTTACTCCCACTTACTCCCATGCTAATTTCTTTAAAAGAAAAGAAAGAAGGGGTGATAGGAAAGTGGTGAAAAAGGGGCATGCAGAGGGAAAAACAATAGGTAAAGTAGCTAGGGATGTGCAGGACAGGTGTTGGAAAGGTCCATAACTGTTCATTTCTTCTACAGCAACAGCTGTGCATATGTACTGAATTTGCACGTAGATTTGGACACTCAAACCCCTGAGAGAGGGGTGAGGACAACAATAATGTGTTGTGAAATCAGTTAGACCAGATTGCATGTTTCCAGTGGACACGTGTGCAAAATGGGCAGCTATGTATGGGGCAAAATATTGGGGGGGAACAGATTACCTTTTTTGTTTTTTTAAGGTGAGAATGGGATGTTGGGGAAGAACATTAGGTATATTTGGGGAGGTAGGTTTGGTAGGAAGACAGACAAGACAGCATACAGGGGCAGTATATAACACATGTTGGGAGTAAACACCTTGGATGGGGAGAGGTGTTTGGAAATCGGAAGCCCATGAGCCCCCAAATGGAAACAGTGGGACTGAGGTCCCTACCCATGGGCAGTCACCACTGCACCTTCACAGCTCCAAAGGTGGCTGTGCTGGGGGCTGAGCAGGAGGGGCAGGCTGACCATCTAAATGTGCCAAGCAGCCCTCAAGCTGGTGTAGCATATCTCCAAACTTCCTTTGGAGCTCGCTACACACCAATCCCTGGACCTGACTTCAGGTGACAGGATCCTGTCCGTGCTTGTTCTCGGTGGGGGGGTGAGCCCCATCCCCTGAGGTGGTTCCATCAGAAGGTGGTGCAGGACGAGGAGATTAAGAGGTCCCAGGGTGGGTCTCAGATGTTCTGTGGCCCAGTGCTATGGCCAGATGAGATGGGAGAGGTTGGTCCGCTGGGACCGGCCTTCCCATACGTGCTATGGTTTTGCAGTTTTACAACATGTATGGGTTAGTAATAGTCAACACAATCCAGGATTAGTTATAACAGCATGCATAGATATTCCCATTAACCCAAAACATCAGATTTGGAACAGTTGCATAGCAAACAGAACACATGCATATATGGAACCACAGTGACCATTACAATGGCATGCAGGTTACATTGATAGCAACAGGCCACCAATGATAGTATTTCAACATGGAACATTAATAGAAGCACATTTCAATATTTATTAAACAATAGGACATATGTCCCAACAGTAGATTTGGTGTAAACACACCCATTGATTTGTGTATTTTGATTATTGTTGCAGATATGGTGGGGGGAGAGAGATATGTCAATTCACAACACATATCCTTGTAGTACTCACAACTTTAATGATCATTGTTTTAATCATCAAGGTACAGGTATTATTACAATATCCTATGGTCTTGGTTTGGGCTGTGGTATGTTTGTACACAGTGTATACTTCAACTGTCTTATAGCTAAATTCTACAGCTCTTATCTAGTAGACCTGTGGAGGGAATGTTTGTTAACATTACCTGACTGTTTCGACACATATTCCCAGATATCCAAGTTAATATTATGCACATACCTCTCAATCTCGTAATGCACACACTCTGGACAAAGCTTGACAATATGGGGGTACAAATAGGGACATGTTTTGAATATTGCTGTCATAAACTTGGATAGTTGCTAGAGTGACAGGATTTGTTTTAATATACATTTTTTGAAGGTTTTGAGGTCTGAAAATCAAAATTATGTCATTATTTTGGGACTAAAAGTCTGAGATTATCCCACTGATTTGCCAGGGGGACAGAGGAACAGGCAGAAAATATGAGTCAATAATCTGGACATTCTGAAATATCTGTACAGTTGAGAGGCATGATTATACATACAGCTTACTACCACTCCCAGGATTTGAACTATGGCTGTGTCTGCTAAAAGTACAACAACTTAAGTCACAGCAGAGTGTGCTGTTTGGATATTGCTGTGTATTTGTTCAGTGTTTTCTGTCTAAGTCTCTCTTGGTTGTATAATCTGACCTTGTAATTACAACAGTCTTATACAGACATTCCTAGACATATTTTTATTTAGCACAGTGTGAGAAACAGTGGTTGACACAATAGTACTATTCTGATATCAGATGTTACTGAATGCTACATGTTAGACCATACTATACTAGAGTAAACACTACCAGTCCAGGATTTAAATGTTTATTGGCAGGCACAGTTTTCTTAGCTAACAGACCTGTGGAGGGAATGTTTGTTAACACTACCTGGCTGTTTCTACATATTCCCAGATTACAGGTTAATATTATGCACATACCTTTCAATCTCTTAATGCACACACTCTGGACAAAGCTTGACAACATGGGGGTACAAATAGGGACATGTTTTGAATATTGCTGTCATAAACTTGGAGAGTTGCTAGTGTGACAGGATTTGTTTTAATATACATTTTCTGAAGGTTTTGAGGTCTGAAAATCAAATACGTCATTATTTTGTGACTACAATTCTGAGATCATCCCACTGATTTGCAAGGGGGTCAGAAAATATGAGCCAATTATCTGGACATTCTGAAAAATCTGTACAGTTGAGAGGTATGAAATTTATGCATACAGCTTGCTACCACTCCCAGGATTTGAACCATGGCTGTGGCTGCTAAAACTACAACAATTTAAGTCACAGCAGAGTGTGTTATCTGGATATTGCAGTTTACCTTTTCAGTGTTTTATGTCTAAGTCTCTCTTGGTTGTACAGTCTGATCTTGTACTTAACAACAGTCTTATACAGATCTTCCTAGACATTTTTTATGTAGCACAGTGTGGGTAACAGTGGTTAACACAACATTACTATTCAGAGAATGCAACAATAAATGCCATACAATACCAGAGTAAACAGAACCAGTCCAGGATTTAGAGCTTTATTGCCAGGCAGTTACAGTTTTATTTAAATATGACCTATATGGGACTATTACTGCCATATTGTCTGGTTTAATCAGTACAACCCATATGCAGTTTTTATACTGCCAGGTGACTTTCTACTACTTTATATTTAATTGGTATGACTACTACAAGCAGGATAGTTACTCACCAGACTCGCGATGCAGCCTTTGCAGCCTACTAGCATGGGCTTCCTGATTCACAGCCCACTCAGCTGCAGTTGTAAGGGAAATAGAGAAATATTTAGGCATACCTAGCCATCATATATACAGGCTGGACATTAGTAAACAGTTATTAGTATGAGTACTTACACACTGCTGGGGCATCACCCCTCTGCCTTGTTTTTTTGGACCCACTCATCCAAGAGCTCCCTCTTTCTCCACTTCAAGTCAGCATAATGGTGCCAGACCTGCTCATCAGTCCGAAGGATACCAGTGGCACTGGTGAGATCACAGGCGAGACAGTCCCAGGCTTCCACTTTATATTGGAAGCCTTGGTACTGGCCCTGCACCAGTCTCTTGTCATGGTTTTGTACCAGGAATCCTACCTTGACCTTGGACTCCTGTATGCCCCAGTGCTGCGCACAGAAGCGCATGCCATCACCAATTCCTGCCATACTGGCTACAGTTGGAAGCTGCAACCAGTTATGAGCTGTATTCCCACCTGTGGGGTTTAAATATGGTCAATTTCCTGCCCTTTGCCGTGATTGGTCAGTTTTGAATATGCTGAACCAAGCTAAGCTATGGTCAAACTTGCTTAGCTAAGGTTGACAGTGCTTAAAGGGACAAGTTCAGCACTGCTTACCAATGGGTAAATCCATTTAGCTGGGCTACTCATTGCTTAGCAGTCATATTTACACAATGCTTACACCTGGAAAGCAGAGTTATGCAATGCTTAGCATTGCTTATTTTTCATTTAATAGACTATCTGCTGTATGGCACTGACTCATCATTCATTACATATTATAAATTTGTTTACTGTTCCTGACATCCCCCAATGTGCTTTCATTACATTTATTCATGTGTGACTATACTGTATGGGGCACTTGTGTTTTCATGGGGGTTTCACAACTTTATTAAACTGACACCTCACATCTGGACCTAATGCAGTACTCTGGTTAACAAATATATGTTATTTAGTAGCTAATAATAAAAAAAAATGTTTATGTACTGCTTTCACATACAAAGTGCAAATTGGTTATAGTGGAGATTGAACTAGGAATGGCTGTTTGTAAAGCATACGCTCTAAACACTATACTACTGCAATACTGCTTATGCTGGATGTCTCTTGCTATTTAACTTCTTGTGATGTTTAAGCTGGACTTAGCGTAGCTAAGCAATGGGCACACCTGTGCAGCTAAGCTTAAACTTTATCGCATTTATAAAAAAAAAAAGAATTTTAGTTGTGTTATTTTATCTATACCCTTCAGAATATCCCTGCTCATGCTGAACCTGTTATTTTAACAACTTTCTGCTTTGTGGGACAATTGTCCCTTTTGGCTTTGTCCACATTCCTTACACTGATGGGTTGGAAGGTGTGCGCTATGTGCTTATGCTACCTGTGTTGTTCTTACAACTTTTGGCTTGGTAGGGCCTTTGACTAGATTTGTTATCCTGATGGGTTGGGGGTGTTACGAGCATTCATGCTCATTTTTAATGGCCGAAAGGCAACTCAGGAGTGCAGGGGGCATGTGTATTGTGAGAGCTCTGCTCTCAGACACACCCCCTGCGCTCATACACAGAACCATGTTGGTTTTAGAGCATGGCAGCATGCCTTCATAAATATGCATGGCGTGCTGCTGTGCTGAACAGGAACAGTCCCTGCCATGCAGGAGTAACTTATTCCTGCATGGCTGCTTGCTGAATCCCAGGGAGTATTATAAAGGATCTCTACCAGTAATAACAGACTCCGGGACAGACAACATAACCAGTGAAATCACGCTTACCTCACTTAACCAACTTCACACCTAAATTATGTATGTATGTATTTATTTATTTATTTATTGATAAGCTGTTTTAATCTGGTCTGATATTATTGTCTGTGTAGTTAGAGGTGGGTCTGATATTATTTTCAGTGTAGTTTGAGGTAGGTCCCTTATCAAGACTGATGATCATATCAGGCTTTGCTGTTCTTTATTCTATCATACCTGCCAAACATAGGTTCATAGATTAGTACTAGGCCAACTGCCCTTGCGAGCCATTTTAGGCCTAGCCAATTAACCCTTCTGAGACTCAAACCTTGCACCTTGTGTTTGTAAGGCAAATACCTTAACCATTAGGCCACTCTCCCAACCCCACATTCATTGTTTATAAAAATATAAAATAACATGACAGCCTGCTATTTCGTCCTTATACAGAGCACAGTTTCACTTGTCTCTAATGACAACTGTAGATTCAGTCCTGTGCAGTAAGGTGGAACTCAGTATGGACTGAGCATACAAGTCACTGGCAAGTAGAAAGCAACCCCTTCATCTTACATTATGAATGTGCGTTCAGTTCTAATTAATATACACATCATACTAAATATTTTACTACAACTATAATGCCTTTCATTCACATAAAGCACAAGTTGCCCTTGTGATTGAATAGTAGTGTGCACTCTGCAGTGAGATCCAGGGAAGTCCTTCCTCACTTGTGCGCTTTAGTGGAGTCAAGAACAATTTGAACTTCTTCTGTGGGTTTTCCTTGTAATATTTCAGCTGCTTCAACTTTTAAATGTTTGAGTAATACCCAGTGTATTATGAAGAACAGTGTAAACTATGTTTACAGTGGCTGCATTGTGTTAAAAGCAAAGATATAAAACTGTTTCCCATTTATTCCAAGAGCGCTGTGCTCAGGTTACTTCAGCAAAATGTGATTTATCTCAGGCAAGTCCGATATTTTTCTTAAGCTGTGCAGAACAGGATATACCTTAGTATAAGTTACTCACCTCAGTGAATATAGTGCCTGCAGCTAGAAACTGAGAAGAATGTTGTAGGTTCAGTTTTGTCAACATTAGTTTCATCTCTGACAGTTGTTCTATTTAATTGTTGCTTTGATAGTAAATCAGCAGATACTACTCAGCACTTAGTGTCAGATATTCACAGAGTATGCTTCCTAGAAATGAGAACCTGTGTAAAAATAGTTTATTGTATAAAATATTCCTTATTTGTGGACAGCGCTTTAGTCTGAGAATATTGATAACTTTGATTACAAAAAAATGTTAAATAAGGAAATAAAGGGAATATTCTGAAACACTCACCACAGAGGTGTAGTATTAACATCAAGTATTACATAGTGCAGCGTGAGGCATAGCTGCTCAGCCGTGTAGTAGGACTGGCATGTAAAGGGCTGCACTACAAATGTGTGCAATTGTGCTACAGGTAGAAGTCGTGCTAGGAAACTAGAGTAAAGGGACTGTTACAGTGCACTTCACACAATCAGTTTGACAAGAACAGTAAGGAAACATTCACAAAGGTGTGTATATTTGTGCATATAGCAATCATTGGATATCGCCCCTAGATTCTAGCCAATTATAGCCCTATTCCAAAAGGCATGCTCTAGATTTTCCCTGTCTGAATGGCAAGCATCATCTTTAACACTACAGCTTCTATTTAGAAAGCTTGTCATCAAGGTCTTCAGCTCCATTTTAAAATCATGCTCAGTGCTATGAAGTCTCTGCCTTCTTAAAAAAAATGAGATGTCTGTATATTCATAACTAAATGCCTGTGTTGACAGCTATTTGCAATCAAAAGTGGATTTCACATTTTTTTCTGTATATACTGAAATTTTAATTACAGAATTTCTTTCCTTTGTAACTAAAGCATCTAAAACAATGATGGATTCTGCATCGAAAGTGACATTAAAAAGAATATCACACATTGTTGTTCAACAAATCCACAAGCCTTGTCAAGGTGGGGGTGTCACTTTTAGATACCAACCAACAGTAATCAAGGAAATAATGCCAAATCTCCATGCATGGTATAAAAGATTCAGTGACTCATCATAAATGTATAATTTCTACAAACAGCCTACAAAAATATCAGTGTAAATGGGTACGAAATTCTCACTATTTTTCCATGATGTTAAGAAACTCAGTGAAATCTTTCAATTGAGCTGGAACACAAGCTAGTAAGGGCTTTAAATAACATTCCGAAACATTGACAAAGCTTCAGTCAAATAACTAATACCAGACACTGTACATCTGTCTGGGGGAAGAATTTCTTTGTTCACTTTTACTAGCTGTAAAATGCTTGTGGAAGAGATTCCTTTACAGTCAGTGGCATCTTCACTTCACACTTACCAGCTTTGGTTCTAACTATGTAATTTATTACTATTAACGTTTTCCAAATCCCTTTTTTCTGATCAAGCTAAATTATTATGATCATTTTTAAATGTATCTGTCTCCTTTTTATTCATATTCATCTCTTTTATAACTTTTTCCTTAAAAAACTTACTGTGGGTCAATAGAGGAGGTTCAAAAGCTGATTTCAGAAAATGAAATTCCATTCAATACCAGCTTTCATATGATGTGTATGAAACCAATATGTTATATTCAGTCACTTAGTAAAACATTTAAATCACAAATTGTTTGGAAAGTAGAAACAAAAAAACATAGTACAATAAACAGTCCAGAAAAAAACTTCATCATAATGATCAGATTCTATTCTACTTCGATATGTCCTGAAACAGTTAACATTTTTTTTCTTTTATTTCGGTGTTTTGTTTGCTCCTTTTGTATTCTTGTCTAAAGGGACAGAATCAAAGGCCAAGTCTGAAGCAGAAGTCAAGATACAAGTTGAGTCAGTATTTTGCAAAACAGAACTTCTTGAGTGAAGTCTTTTATGCTTACTCTTTCCCCATTACTATGCCACAGGTTAGATGTGTTATATGTGAAATGTACATCCCTCTTCTGATTTTCCAAGTAAAAGCTGTCTGATCATTATAGCATTATAGTCTCTGTGCCCCTTTACATTTTTGTAACTCCTAGTTTGCAGTTCAGAATTCAGTACCTGCAGACCCTTGAGCCAAATTAATTTGAGTTTGTGAAGGGCAGACCCTGACTGCTTAACCATGCTGACTTTTTGGAAAAAGCCACTGAGATCTTGGATGAACACAAGTCAATACGCAGATCTTACTAATACCTATATAGCTGAGGGTTTTGATACCATTTCTTATTCAGACACCACATATAAATTTATCAAAATAAATGTAAGCCATTATATTATCTGATGGCAAGCAAACCAGCTCACAGACAGAACTCAACAAATTAAGATCAAGGGATCAGTCTCCTCAGAAAGTATAATTGCCAATAGGGTCACCGGTGGGGGGGGGGGGGTCCTGTTTGGTATTTACTTTTCTGAGATCAAAGCTGAGATCAGTGGCATTTGGCTGGCCATGTTTGCCAATGACTATAATTTTGAAAACATCATTAATTGTCTGGTACTGGGGGCATTAACCAAAAAACAAAAATGTGATACAAACTCAGAGACATTTAAACTGTCATCTTAATAATGATGGACAGAACGGCCCAAAAATCAGAGGCAATATTTAAATATTAGTCTAAGTAACTTAGAATGATAATCGAATAACAAGCAGTAAATAGTACAAAGCTTTAATGCTTGGCACTACTGACTTACTAAAATCTTTACCTATTTACCAGAAGAGACCGGACAACAATTGGAAGCACTTAGAAACAGCTCACAGAGGTTAAATTAGGGTCCATGGTCAGGTACTCTGCCTGGTCACCCTTCAGACGGGTGCATCACTCAGTATATTTAGTTGCTGTCAGGATTACAAAAAACTGTCCTACTGCTGCTACTGTCCACAGTGCCTACCCACTTTACTTGTTCAAAATTTAGTCTTTCTACTTCTTATCATTTATTCATAAACAGTTGAAATGTACATGAACATTTTCTGCCTTATTTGCTAAGACAATTGCCTGGATAACAGCCATCTTCCAGGCCCCTGCTTGTAGATGTTTCATCTCCCAAGCCTGTTTACATTTATCAAGGGTATCAGAACTTATCAGAGATTTGGGATGCGTGGCTAGGATTAAAAAGGTCATTGCAGTCATTAGCCTAGTACATACATATGAACCTTTTGAGGTTTGAGTTATCTAGGTAAGATTTGATATGGGTTTTGTCCTTATGAAGTGTTTTGATGATTGCATGTAGATAGAGAATAAAATAGCATAGTATCAGCTGTGCATTGAATAATAGACGTGATGTTAGGTAGATGATATGGTATTGCCTAATGTGGTAAAAAAGAGAACCTAAAGATGATCCTTGAGGTACCCCACTGATAAGAAGAGAAAGAGACAGTAATATGTGTACTAACCAACTAATAGACTGTATGTGGTTGATTAAGTAGCCACAGATACAGTTTAATGACTTATGGTATGAGTTGAGGTTAGTGAAATGGCAGAACGGTAGTTTGTAATTGACCATGTCTGGCAACACCTTCACTAAAGTGTTTTCATCTAATTTACCTCAGTGTTGTTTGTTGCAGAATTGATTTATAAAAGACATGGGAGGACACTATCTATATTATAGTCTAGCCTCCCTGAAACCATGTTGAGATGGAGCTAGAAAGTTACTTTCTGCAGTTGCATAAGCATTTGCTAAGGAATACATTTTTTCAGTAGTTTTGATGAAGGTGTACTAAGATAATAGGTCCATACTGGCCAGCATATTCTGATATGTAATGTGGGACTATAAACTATAAACAATAATTCCAAAATGCTGGGGATATAACTTTCATTAACAGAGCTATTTATAAAAATACAAGTCTGTTAGACAGTTAAACTGGTGTCAAGTTTTAGGTGTATGATTTTGGTTAATAAAGATGATGCTCTGAGATTTTTTCTTGCTTATAAACTAATGAAATTGGAAAATTGTGGATTATTAACAGAGGCAGACACTCTGGTAAGAACTGTGGGTACCACACTGACTACTATGGCTGAACCTCTTACCTCTCTCTCTCTCTCTATATATATATATATATATATATATGTGTGTGTGTGTGTGTGTGTGTGTGTGTGTGTGTGTGTGTGTGTGTGTCTACCTGATTTAACCGAAAGCTTCAAACACCGACAATGAGAACACCGACACCAAAAGATCAACAACAGAGAAGAACTACAGTTGAAAATCCCAACGCTGAGAACACCGACATGTTAAGGTAAGTGTGCGGTAGGGATGGACATTAGGGTCAGGATGTGGGTAAGGTACGTGTGTGATAGTGACAGACGTTAGGGTAGGGTGCGGGTCAGGTAAGTGTGCGATAGTGACGGACTTTAGGTTTAGGGGCGGCTTAAGTGAGTTAGGGTTAGGGTGCGGGTAAGGTAAGTGTGCAATAGTGACGGACTTGAGGGTTAGAGGCGGATTAAGTGAGTTAGGGTTAGGGTGTGGGTAAGGAAAGTGTGCGATAGTGACAGAGTTAAGGGTTAGGGTTTGGGTTAAGGTTAGTGCATAGATAGTTGTGTATGTAAGGTTTAGTGTAGGTTTGTAAAGTTTTTGGTGTGCTTGTGTTGTGTGTGTGTTTTTCGGGAAAGGTATTTGTTTTGTTGATTGTCGGGATTGTGGTTTGTTGGGTATGTGAAGTTTCGTGTTTTTGAACTTTCCTTTTTTTTCGGTTTTCTCATGTCGGTTATTTCGTTGTTGGTGTTTTGGCATGTCGGTGTTATCAGGTAGACCCATAGATATATATATATATATATATATATATATATATATATATATATATATGTATATATATATATATATATATATATATATATATATATGGGTTACCTTCAGTTTACTGACAGTCCACTTCCCCGAAACCCAGTTTATCGACATGTCAAATCACTGACAAACTTAAAGCCGACGTTTCCCAAATGGGAAGTAAACATTTGGTCATTCTGATAGAAGAACTACCTGAAGAAAACAAACCCACTGATGTGGGGGACTACATCCCCCACATCCCCCAAATCACCTATGTGGGGGGCTTCGCCCTCCACACCCCCATTACTAAATATACCAACTCTGAGAATGCACTACTGCCAGGGTAAGGGGAAAGTTCAAGTAGATGGCCAAGTGTTCACTAACCATGTGGGTAACATCGGCTTTAGGAATGGCGGTAATCTGAAGTGTCGGGTGAATGCGTGTCGGGGAAGTGGACTGTTGGTAAACTGGAGGAAACCCATATATATATATATATATATATATATATATATATATATATATATATATATATACACACTTCTGTCTCTCTCTTTATAGATAGATAGATATGTGTGTGTGTGTGTGTGTGTGTGTGTGTGTGTGTGTGTGTGTGTGTGTGTGTGTGTGTGTGTGTGTGTGTGTGTGTGTGTGTGTGTGTGTGTGTGTGTGTGTGTGTGTGTGTGTGTGTGTGTATGTATATATATATATACATATATATATATATATATATATATATATATATATATATATATGTGTGTGTGTGTGTGTGTGTGTGTGTGTAGTTGTGATTCCCTTATTCACTTGAGCCTTTTCTCTATCATTACCGTGGAGTTATACAGCTTCTCCCACATTTAACTGCTTTGAGTTGGAAATGTCATCCACTCCCTTAACTATCTGATGAAGACCGGAGCTGCAGGTGGAGAGCAAGCCTTGGATGCCCCACTGCTGAACAGATTATGGCCCTAATACCCATTGCATACATGTGCTGCAGGACAGAGAGAGATGCAGTGAACCTGTGCATGGGAGGTTCCCACCTCCATGGGTGATGCTCTCCTTTGATTTGCCCCTGTAGCTTAACATATTTTTTAGAAGTGGTGACAGAATTAAGTGTCATTTCAAGGGTGGTAGCTTGACAGATGGAGGTATGGCTCCTGTGATTAACATGGAGAGAAAAAGAAATTATTTATTTGCCAGAATTGCTTTGATTTATGTTTGTATTGATTTTATATAAATATACAATAGTCTTTGTTTTGCAGCAGTTTATATAACAGGTATGCATCTGAGAATTTTGTCTTTATATACACTTTCAAAGTTATGCTATTTTGAAATAAAATCTGCGTTACACTAGAAGCAATCTTGGGACATATTTTTCTTTATTTTCTATGGATATCAAGGAAGATAGTTTTAAAGAGCTGTGTGGCAGAATCTAATGGGTCTATATTACATAATCAAAGTTCCGTAACTTCGACTGACATATGTTCGAACACATATGTCCGAAGTAACGGAACTTTAAACTATGAATAAAAACATAACAAAAAAAGTAAAAGAAATTAAAAGGTTATATGCTACAGTGCAGTAAGGGAATACCAACTCCAAGGTCGCACTACAGTGCAGTAAATGAAAATTTTCCCTTTACTGCACTGTAGCGCAACCTCGGAATTGGTATATTTAATGAGTGGGGGGTGTGGAGGTGCTGGGGGGCTTGCCCCCCTGCATATACTCTTTTATTTTGTTTTTATTTTTTTATTCATACTCGAAGTTCCGTAACTTCGGACATTTGTGTTCGAACATATGTCAGTCGAAGTTACGGAACTTCGACTATGTAATATAAACTCGAATCTAACTCAGATGCTCAGTTGTCCAGAACTTAGGGTTGCCACCTTTTCAAATGCCTAAAGTGGGACATCTTTTGTAGAAACTTCAGATTTTACAAGGCAAAACATACCCACGGCCAGTACAAAGGACAGAACTTAACTTTTTTGCCAAAATAAAAGCTTATTATTGTAGCATTTGAGTTGGTTATTCTGTTTCATATAACATTTAGGTGTTTCAGATACAAAATATATATTTTTTTATGCAACTATTAAAGAAAATATTGGAAATACTTTTGTCCTAAAATTTCAGGACATTTGGCATTTTTTCAATTTTTTTGCAGGACACAACTGCCAAAAGAGGGACTGTCCCTCGCAAAGTGGGTCAGGTGGTAACCCTACCAGAACTGGCTTTTAGTTTATAACTTTTACTGTGCTACTCGGAGTGTCTGGATTGATGGATTGATATGTTTAGTATTATGAGTGAGACTATAATGGAGCATAAAAAATGCATGGATTTTATTTCTCTAGCTGAACATGTGTGAGTGGTCATTTTTATTACATTAGACGGGGTACCAACAGGTGAGGAGTTTTCTCCTATGATAAAGCAATTTATTCTAGAGCACTTTACTTATGTGTGGTTAGAGTGTTTAGGTGGTTATTCAATGAGGTAAGTGTACAGGTATGTGGGGTCATCAGTAACAAGCTTCCAGTCAATGCTACAGTCTCCAAGTAATATTTTTTTTCATCAATTTTTTTTTATTTTCAGTTCCAAGTAATATTAATGTTTTATGAATACTTCTAGTAAATCACAACAGATCATGTTCAACAGTATAGTCAGCAGAATTTGGGGGGTATACATATATCCCAACATTATTTACATTGTGATATTGATTTTTATAATGATGAGAGCAGACTCTAAACTAGCACATGGGAAAAGATGCAGACTATGTCTAGTATTGTGCACAGACTATCTTCATTAATGAAAGTGATGCCATCTTCTCCTTTATGTATTCTGTCATTGCCAAAAATATAGTTATCAGGGTAGATCACAAGGTCAGTTTTCTACATGCATGTTCTTATAGATCTTGGGTATGGCGAGGATTTTAGAATTACATTGTGCTATGCAAGCTTGACGTTGATGTACATTGTTGCAGACAGTTTTCATGTGGGAGTCTGTAGACAAATAAGGATCAAAGAGGAAGTGAGGAAATATACTGCTTAGAGTGGTTGACATGTACCATGGTCAGGGAGTATTTTTACATCATACTAAGTACCATACTGCGGTAGTGGTGCTGCGGTAGCGTTGTCACCTCACAGTAAGATGTTGTCCTGTTCAATTCCCAGTTAGAGCGTCTTCTGTGTGGAGACATGCGGGAATAGGCGTGCCTTCATTGAAGGTTGTGGTTCAGGGCTGGCAACTCGGCACGTAAAAATCCACTGCCAATCATTAGCGAACCGGAGTTCCGCTGTGGTGACCCCTAACCGGGAAAAGCCGAAAGACACAACAACAACTAAGTACCAAACATAAAATGTACAACACAGTCTTACTTCTGTGCCATGGAACATTGGCATTATCATGTCCAGTTGTGAAGTTGGTGGTGATAAAATAGACACTTTCTTTGAAGTGAAAGCAGTGAAGTGCAACACGTAACCTAATTTGCAGGCAGTAAATAGTGCAAAAGTAGTAACCAGAAATTTTAGCTGATGAGGAAAACGTTTGCTGTATACTTGGACTGAGGTAAACTAATTATCATTGCATTAACCTACTACCTGCGATGGCATATTGAAACCCAGTTCTGCTACAAGTCAACATGCTTCACAGTCTTCACAGTTCTAGTGAAATAGATTTGCTGTAGCTCATGCATTATCAACAGAGTATTAATACATATAATTGTGAAATGCTTCTAAAAATAAATATATTATCTCTGTATCAGTATTATTTTTCTCCAGGCATGCATGTATTTTACATAGATATTGCAATATAAATATTTAAGTGGCAATGATTCAATCACTGTACTATATAGCATGCAGTTATTTTGCATAGATATTATCAGATAGATATTTCTTATGCATATTTAAGAGACAAGGACTCAAGCATTGTACTATACAGATGCGTCCCACTGGCTGACAATGTAGATAAAAGAATCACTGGCAAAAAGAACTTGATTTTATGTAAACTAACTAAAAACAAACTAAATGAAAAACAACTATAGAACTACTAAACCCACTAATCTACTAAACTACATCAAATAAATTAACTATTACTAGAAAAAGGATATTAAAATGTATGCCAGAAAACAGAGCAGAAAAACACTTATAAGTCTCTTTTCATGTAACCGTGCACAAATCACCTGAATCCCTGTTCAATAAAAGCATAGGTGATTCAAGTAACATACTGAAGTCAATGGGATACACTACTCTAACACAACAGTATGTAAAATAAAATGGAGAAATGGAATATGATGAGGTCCATTTTATGTGATTCTTGAAATATCTTGTACCGTTAGCTTATGGAACTCAGTCAATGATGAGTGGTAGAACTTTCACTCTCTCACTGTCTCTCACTTACATTACAAGAAATTTCATGTATCACACCAGTACTCCACATATTCCACACACATACTCACACACACACGCGCGTGTGTGTGTGTGTGTGTGTGTGTGTGTGTGTGTGTGTGTGTGTGTGTGTGTGTGTGTATGTATATATATATATATATATATATATATATATATATATATATATATATATATATATTTATGTGTGTGTGTGTGTGTGTGTGTGTGTGTGTGTGTGTGTGTGTATGTATATAGACACATGCACACGTGCGCGCATATACATATATGCATGCACAGTTTCTCTACAATTGTCTGGTGGTCAGTTGATGGGATTCTACCTGTCCAAATACAACTGGCCAAGACAAAATCACCTTTTCTGGTAGGTTGTACGCTTGACATATAGGTACTACAGAATCCCTGTGTATGTAAGATCACTAAGTGCTGCATTAGACAGTTTTACCTTTCCCACTGTTGTGCAAACATGAAGTTAGTACCTGTATGTTAAGGGAGGGTAAATTCTCAGTAAACTAATTGCAGCTTATCTAGTTGTCCTTCAGTCCAGGTGCTCTCTTTGGACATCTATAATTTCTGTGGATGCACGTTGATTTTTATTTCAAAAAATCAATAAACTATTAAAACACTGTGAACTCTTTGGCTGCAAAAGGATTGCTCTTTGAGAAGATCTTATTATTACCAAATCAAAAAGAAGACAAGTGTCTTATCTCATAATCAAGGAACTGTTAAGACATTGTGCTAATATGTTTGTGGAATTTTCGTAGCCTAACTGCTAGTGAGGCAAGATGAGCACAGATCTGAAGTAGTTGACTTCATTTGATCATCAACCTGTGGGAATTGGATCCGGCTTGGATCTGAGATGGCAGCTTATCAGCATCTGATCCAAGCTCCTCCCCTTACCCATAATACCCCTCCATCTCCTTCCTTCCCTCAGATCTCATTTGCCACGGCTTGCCGAGCATTGTGGTCTCAGCTCCAGGTGTGGTAAGTTGTTTTAGTGATAGTTTTGGGGGGTTGTGTCTTTTGTGGTAGTGTTAGGTAGGTTTTCTTCCCTCACCTTTACCTCCCCTTCTGCTGTTGCGTCGTGTTTTAAAAAAAAAAAAGTTTAGTTATTTGAGTCAGTGTAGTGTCTTCCTCACCCTCACCCTCCTTGTTAGTTAGCATGGGTGTAAGTGTGTGTGATTGGTGAGTTAGGGCCTTGTTGTGATGGTGGATCAGCAGAAGCCCATTTTTAGGAAGTGCGCAGAGTGTGTCCGCAAGTTGTCTCCAGCTGATGGCCACACTCTGTGTGTAGTTTGTTTAGGGGTTCCCCATCTTGCTACCGCCTGCACTATTTGTGTGGGGTTTATCCCCAGGGCTCTGAAAGAACATAGGGATAAATTAGGACAAAGGGAGGAAGAGATCTTCAGAATTGTCAGATCTGGTGGTCCTCCTCAAAAGCAACAGGTTATGTCTAGGCCTGGCACTCCCCAGATCTGCTCGCCCAGTTCTCGCTAGAGATGGAGGAGCCTAGACCTTCTTCTAGGGCCTCTGCACACTGACTCTCATGGTCGGTGTCAGTAGCCTCCTCGCGTTCCACCAGAAACCTATCTGAGGCAGACATGGACAAAATGATGCAAAGGTTTATTTGCACCCAGATTCAGATGGGGGTCTTGTCAGCCCCCTCTCCCTCTGGAGGGAGGAGCTCACTTCCCTTTTTCACCCTGATAACTCCTTCTCCGATCCAACCCCTGGAATCAGAGTTTCTGGATCCGAGAGGTCCCAGAGTCAGGGGGTCAGTGCCGATGGTACCGGGTACTTCGATGCCGGCCATTACCTTGAGTGCGTCGGACCCAACTAGTTCAGATCTGAGTGGCTCTTGGACCTGAACCCTGGGCATTGGATCTGAGGTGTTGGGATTTTCTCTGCTGATGCTGACTTTGTCAGGTCATGGCCCTCCCCTCAGTATCTCAGCTCCTTCAGGTTCGGCTCCGATCCCCTCATCAGATCTGGGGAGAGCAGCTTCCTTACTAGGCTCCTAGGATGCTCACTCTCCCCATGGTGGAAAGGGTTCTCTCCAGTGGATTTAGGCCCCTGACCATCTCCTCGGACTCCTCCCTGACTCCTACGGCTATGGGTGCGACTTCAGCCATTTTGCGCATCCAAGGACAGCCCGTGCTCGATGTACCCCAGAATGTTCCCCTCGTGGAACCACAGACGGTTTGTGAGTCCTCTCCAGAGAGCCCCACTGAAGAGGTGCCTTGCAAATGAACATGCAAAAGGAGGCTCCAGGACTCCTCCCCAGAGTCCATCACTGAGGACACTGATTTGGAGGAAGGAGGAGGTTCCCCCTGATCAACCCCTGATGATGTCTCCTTTGGAGACATCATGGAATTCCTGCGGTAGCGGGGGGGGTTGGTCCACTCCCAAACCTTCCTCAGATGAGTCAGTATTTCTGGAGGCCTTCGGCATGAACCCATTTACCTCCTGGGTGCCCCCCCCCCCACAGATCCCTTGGTAAATCTTATTACTAGCCGGGCATGGAAGGAACCTGACACAGTGGAGCCAGTCCCAAAGTGTCCTGACAAGATTCTGAGTCCTTCTGCAGACAGACCTAGTTGGAACAAGGCCCGTAGGCACTATGGTGGTAGCAGCTGCCATCAAGAAAGAACTAGCTCAGGAAAGTTCTACGGACCATCCCCCCGACCGAGAGTCCAAGACAATAGATTGTCTAGGAAAACGGACGTATGCTTCAGCCACCTTTTCCATAAGGGCACTGAATTATTTGGCCCACATCCAAGGGAGTCCACAGGATTTTTTGCAGGGGGGTGCAAACCCAGAGCTCTGCCCATGTAGCCCCGCCCCCTCTGCCCACACAGTCCCCCCCCCCCCGCAGCCATTCCAGTGTCCCATTACTTGGATATTTCTCCCCATTTGTCATAGACACTGTTCAAATCTCTCAGTGTGCATACTGTTTTATGCTTTACTTCTACAGCGATTTCAGATATTTGGATTTCATTTACAACTTTTATTTCAAATTTTATAGCCAAATACTGATAGACATTTACTAAACCTAAACAAAGCAATAGTCTTAAAATGAAAACAGACTTGGCATTAAAACTTCTCTACCTTTGAAACCCACATTCACTGAAACAGTATTGAAACCCACCTTCAAAGAAAATGGATCTGGCCATTGGCAGGGTAAGTTTACCTTTGGGCGGTTTTCAAATCATAGGCTCCTTGCACACATTTTTAAAACCATGCAAAAGTTCTTTGATTCACCTTCCTGACTGTATTAATTATACTATATAATAATTTAATTATAGCCCTTGTATAATACAGCACCACTTGTTAGAGTGTTTTAAATTTATAGTTCTGAATATTTTTCCTTTAAGCAATGAAACAAATCATATGAACCAATAATGACAACCTGCACAATTCAGAATATTTCAACCATAAAGGGCCACTCAAACTTCTGTCATACAATCCACCAATATCAATCATTATGCAGAATCTCTGCAGAAGTAAAAGTCATCTGAATAATTCCACATTAAAGAGATCTGAAACCAATGAAGAGGTTGTTGCTAGAAAACAACTTTATATTTCAGTGTTTCATTACAAATTCAGTGCCTGTTGCCCTTGAAGAATAAATTGCCTATGTTACATTAAAAGAAAGTTGGTATACTGCAATAGAAAATGTGTGGTAAGCTGAAAAACAGGTTCATAGTTATTAGGTGTTTCATCCAAAGGAGGACATACTAAGGACTGCAGTACCATACCCCATTAAAATACAAATGTACATGCTGTAGAAATAGAATGTACAGACCTTTACATCAAGACGCAAGTATGCTACCTGCTGTGCTAACACTGCTTAAAAATTCTATACCACAATAATGATGCCATTTGCTAAACAAAACAGTTGCACATTTTAAGCAGACTTAGCATGAGCGGCAGTAACCTTTGCGTCCCTTGAAGCTCACAATTCCTTGAAAATGCACTCCACCTGCTAGATCTAACTAGGGCATTTTTTCTCTCTCTCTCACTGACTGTCTGTATCTCACACACACACACACACACACACACACACACACACACACACACACACACACACACACACACACACACACACACACATCTCAACTTCTTAGTGCAAGAAATCTGGACAAAGCCTAAAATAAACAGGGACAGATTATAAATATTGCTTTCATGAACTTATAAAATTGCTAGAATAACAGGATTTGTGTTGGTATGCATTTTTCTAAAGGATATGATGTCTAAAACTATTTAGCAACGTCAATCCTTTTTAGGAGGAATATGGGGCAAAAATCTGGACATTCTGCAAAAACGTGGACAGCTGAGGGATATGCTACCTCCCTTTTATACGCGCATACACACACACACACACACACACACACACACACACACACACACACACACACACAAAGGCCCCAAACTAGGGACACATTTAGAAAGTTGCTAGAATAACAGGATTTGTGTAGGAATATATTTTCTGAAGGATATCAAATCTGAAACTCAAATGCATGTCATTTATTTAGTAACTTTAATCCTTAGCTCATCCCACTGATTTGTCAAAAACATAATTTTTATGAGGAACAGACCAAAAATATAATGCAAAAATCTGGACATTCTATGAAAATCTGTACAGTTGAGAGGTATGAGTCATACACATTCATCCGCCTACCTCCTTAGAAGGTGGATAGAATGACATGTTTTACATTAGTATGCATTTTCTGAAAGATATGAAGTCTAAAGCTCAAATGTCTGCCATTATTTTCTGAGTTCAGTCAATGATTTGCCAGAAAAACACAATTTTATGAGAAAGAAACCAAAAGTATGAGCTTTTCTCCCCAGGCCTCTGCTGAAACTGGGCTACTATGCCCCAGCTGGACTTTCCCAGTACAAAAATGTTAAGCAAATAAATAAGTACTGTCTCTGACAGCATTCTCATTGGTTCTTTACTTGGTTCACTGCTATTTAACCTATTTCATAAATAGCAGCCATAAGTGTTTAAACATACTGCTGTAGTGTAGAATGTAGACAAGTCCACTCTCATTTGCTATGCCAATAGTATAACAAAAACTCCAAGAAATTTCCCAAGAATCTCTCTCCTTAATTAAATATTAACTATCTAATGCAAACCTATTCCTACACCCAAAGAGAAGCAAGCTAATGATTTTCACATCAAAGCAGCTGTCCAAAAAAAAAAAACAACAAAATTTATAATCGTATTATCCAGTAATACCACAATTGAAATAATATCTCATACAAAGTTGTTAAGGATTACTACATATGACAATCTAAAATGTGGCTGGTATACACAGCAGTCCATCAAAAAGACCCATCAAAAGCTTGCTTTCCTTTACAAGGCAAAATTTTACCTTCCAAATGCTGCCAGGAAATCTACAGCATTATCATATATTTTCTCATCACTCCTTTATGCATCATCAATTACTCTAAACATACAGGCCACTCAGAAACTAAACCTAGAGGCATGCTATAACAAAACAGAAAAATCTGCAGCACGCTACAGTAAACAGAACTCTCCACAGTCTCTAAAACAACTAAATGAGCTTGAATTACCACAATGTCTCACACACTCTCAACTGCATAGAGCTCACAATCTGTATGTCAAACACTCCCTTAAAACCGTGTATATATATATATATATATATATATATATATATATATATATATATATACACATACATATACATGCGCACACACCTCTAAAACACTTAAAAACACACATGCACACACCTACCTCTCACTTGTACGCTCGTCCCAAGTCCAAATGGCTTCTGGAATTCAAATTCTGTGAGCAAATGCAGAAAATGAAGACATAAACCATCAGTTGCATATATGGAGAACACAAAAACAGGTCACAAGCACCTGTTCCTTTTGAACGACTGGACGCAAAGGGCGTTCTTAAAGAAAAATGCCCTTAAAAATTGTATTTATTTCTTTTTTAATTAGAAGTAAATTAATCTCCTGGCCAGCCGATTCCAGGGGGTGCAAGTGCACCCCCTTGCACTTGCCTGCGGGCACCCTTGCCCACATCACTCGACTGCAGAGTGACCTGGTCAAGGAGCTGAGTAACCCCTGGAGTCCATGTCACTGGAGGATAAGCGCATATTCTCCATGCGAATGGCCACTCTCAAAGCAGTTTCTAATACGTCCATGCACCTCCTTTTACATGCCACCAAAGGAGCGACAAGGGCAGCCAGGTCCAGCATTGCTAGGAGGTGACACGCCTGGCTCAGCCTATGTCAGTTCATGGAACCCTTTAAGGCGTCTTTCGCAAATGCCCCTTATGATGGTTCTTCCTTGTTTGAGAAGACAGCTCATGAGACGTTGGTCCAGAGTGAAAAGAACGGGAAGACACTGTCTGATGTCGGGATCTGCTTGTCTAACCCTCAAAGGTCCTTTTCCAGGAATCAGCGGGGGGAAAAGAAAATGTGGTTCCAGAAGTCTCAGTATTCCCAGGACACTCAGGAGTCATCATCCCCCAGAGGCAGAGGGGGACCAGACAAATGCTGGCCCAGAGGCAGGGGAGGTCCTAGAAATTTGGGGTCTTGAGAACCATACTCAGGCAGGCCCGTGCAGCAGCCCTGAAGGGTTGCCTGACTGCTCTGCTCTGGAGGCAGTCGGGCATCATCTTTTGCTGCACCTGACGGCATGGGACTCCATATCAATAGACCGTTGAGTGCTTCAAATCATATCCAGAGGCTATACCATCCCCTTTGTGGTTCTTCCCATTCCCCCAAAACACCTCCCAGATGTACCACCAGCACAAAGGGAGGAAGCAGCGCTCAAAATAGAAAAGCTGCTAAGGAAATTATTTGGCCAGCCTGTCCTCCGAGATCAGTTTGGATCGGGCACCTATTCCTGGTTCTTTTTGGTGCCAAAAAAGATGGGGGACCTAAGGCCTATTCTGGATCTTTCCACCCTAAACCTATCAGTTGCCAAAGAGAAGTTCCGTATGGTCACTATACAATCCATCCTGCCTTACCTGCAGGAGAATGACTGGATGTGCTCAATAGAGCTCCAGGATGCATACTACCATATAAAGATGCACGGATACTCCAGGAGGTTCCTCCGCTTTTGACTAGGTGCCAATCATTATCAGTTTTGAGCTCTACCCTTCGGTCTCACCATAGCCCCCAAGGTGTTCACCAAGGTCATGGCAGTAGTAGCGGCTCATCTGAGGCTTGAGGGGATACAGATCTATCCGTACCTGGAAGATTGGCTCCTTGTTGCTCCCACCAAGTGTCTACTTTATCAGGCCAGAGACTATTTTCTGAAACTGTCAGACTTTCTGGGAATTACAATCAACACATCCAAGTCTTGTCTAAACACAGTTCAGGTCTTAGATTACATTGGAGCAAGGATAGATATGTTGCAAACCAAGGTTTTTCTAACCCCGAAGAGAGTTCAAAACTTATGACTCCATGTGTCCGTTATTTTTCAGTCTCAACTTCCTTCAGTTGAGGCGGTATTACGAGCCCTAGGTTCAATGGCAGCCAACATTACTCTTCTTCCCTGTGCTCATCTGCATATACGGGTACTACAGTGGACATTAGTGGTCCAATGGTTATTATTAGATCTACCGTTGATGCATCCTATTCATATAAGCAACGCTTGCAGGAAGTTCCTCCTCTGGTGGATACACTCCTCAGAATTAGTCGAGGGACGAACATTTATTGCAGCCCCTCCCCAAGTCAGGGTGACTACGTATGCATCCCAACTAGGGTGGGGGAGGCATTGCTTGAGCAGGACAGTCCAAGGCCCATGGTCCCTGAATGAGACCAAGTTGTATATCAATGTTCTAGAGATGAGGGCGGTCTTGTTAGCGTTGCAGGCCCTTCATGCCTTTCTTCCTCTGGGAACCATTGCAATTCAGACAGACAACATGTCAGTGGTTTGGTACATCAACAAGCAGGGAGGAACCAGATTTTATCCCCCTTTGTTGCGAGGCCATGAGAGTGTGGGAATGGGCGATCTCCACCAGCCATTTTCTGGCAGCAACGCACATTCCGGGTCGATCCAACATACTGGCGGACAAACTGAGCAGGACTATCCTGATGCCTTATGAGTGGTCTTTGAATCCTTCTGTAGTGGAGCAGATCTTCCTCAAGTGTGGTCTGCCTAGCTGCGATCTCTTTGCATCTCCTTCCAACGCGAAGTGCAGTGAGTTCTTTGCTCTGATCCCCCCACAGGGGGAATCCCCAGGGATGCTCTGGTTCATGCTTGGCCTCCCAGTCTTCTTTATGCTTACCCTCCACTATCCTTCATACCAAAATTCCTCCAGAAGGCTTGCAGGTTGGGGAGCAAAGTGATCCTCATCATCGAATTCTGGCCTCACCAAGTCTGGTTTCCTTTCCTTTGGTCTCATCTGATAGTTCCTCCATGAATCTTGGATCCGGTACCGGATCTCATCTCACACCCTTCGAGGGTACCTCATCCAGACCTAGTCAGTCTGAAGCTTACAGCTTGGCTGCTCCATGTCCATTGATTGCTAGGACTCCTGGTCTATCTTCTCCGGCCAAGACTATTTTGGTGGCAGCTCATAAATCATCCACCAGAAAACTATAGCATAGAAAATGGAAGCGTTTTTTTTTTTGGACTTCTCAAAGGGATCTGGATCCCTTCACGACTCCTGTCCCAGCGGTCCTTGAGTTCTTGGTACACATTTTCCAGCAGGGTGCTAGCTCATCTACAGTAAAAGTTTAATTGGCTGCCATTTCCAACTTCCATATAGGTGAGAACATGGCTTCATTAGCTTCCTCCAGACTTTGTAAAACCTTTATTAAAGGTACCTTTGTCTTAAGGCCCCTGGTTAAAGATCCTTCTCCTCCTTGGGATCTTACCTTAGTTTTACAAGCTTTGATTGCTCCACCTTTTGAACCAGCTGCTTCTGTAGATCTAAAATTTTTGTTGTGGAAGACAGCCTTCCTAGTGGCCATCACCTCAGCTAGGAGGGTGTCAGAATTCCTGGCATTATCTGTCAAACATCCATATATGATTTTCCATAAGGACAGGGTTTCACTTCTTTTTAATCCTTCTTTTCTTCCTAAAGTGGCCTCTGAAACAAATATCAATCAAATGATCAATTTACCTGTTTTGTTTCCAAATTTTCAGAACAGTGGTGAATATAAATTGCATTTATTAGACGTACATAGACAGCTATGTTTCTACTTACATAGGACTAAGGCCTTTCGCAAGTCTGACCAGTTGTCTGTGTCTTTTTCTACACCCTTTCTGGGCAAACCAATTTCGAAGGTAACCATTGCCAGATGGATTTCCCTTTGCATCCTTCAGGTTTACAAAGACAGAGGCATGTCACTTCCAGGTAGGATAAATGCCCATTTTACCAGGTCCATGGCTACATCAGCAGCTTTTTGGTCTAGTGTGTCTTTGGATGGTATTTGTTCGGAGGCTACTTGGTCCTCATCTTACACCTTCATCTCTCATTATAAATTGGAAATGATATCTAGGGGGAGAGCATCCTTTGGCTCCACGGTGCTCAGAAATATCTTTCTATGAGAGCCACCCAAGAGTTTGGTGGCTGGGGACTCTGTCCCATAGGTTGATGATCAAATGAAGTCAACTGCTTCAGATAAAGAATTTATGTACTCACCATAACATTCCATCTGAGCAGTTGGGCTTCATTTGTCATCAATCATCCCTCCCTCCTTCCCTCTGACCTTCTCATTATTTTCTTACTTTGGTAGGCAGGAGAGAGTGCCTATGCGGCTCTCCTGTTCTTCATTGTTAGTAAGGTATATTAGATCAGGTTTATGTGCATGGTGTACCAAACTCGATCTGAAGTAAGGAAGGAGATGGAGGGGTATTATGGGTAAGGGGAGGAGCTTGGAGCTCGGTTCAGATGCTGGTGAAGCTGCCATCTTGGATCCGATCCGAATCCAGTTCCCACAGGTTGATGACAAATGAAGTCCAACTACTCAGATGGATCATTATGGTGAGTATATAACTTCTTTTTTGTTTTATATGCAGTCATGGAACTCTGTAATCCTCTCTGCTATATGATAGCAGAGCAATGAAACTGCAATTAAACTTCTGGATTTTGAAGTTTGCTTTTGAAACATTAAATTATTTTGTAGAGTTCCTATAAAGCCTTAATGACAAACCATTCTTTACATATGGAAGTGATTTATTAGGAATGCTTTATGGTTTTATGGCTGGTATTGTAAGGATTTCTACAGTGAGATTAATTTACCCTAAACTACTTGCAAAGGAATGTTGCATTAAGAGTACATTATAGCATTTGTATGTTGCACTGCTAAAACTTTATCTGTTGGGTAAGATTATGCTAAGCTTCTTGCACAGGGAAAACTGCATAAGATAATGTTTGTTCATTGTTACAGATTAGCCAGAAATTAAATCCTAATTTTATAGGTACACACCCCTGGAAGCATCTGGAGATCGGTTTGGGTGCTGAACAGAAATAGGATGGGAGGGTGACTGATTTTTTGATATTATAAAATCATGAGTGGTCTGCTGTGTGTACAGATTTCATGGCTGTACTATCTCAGGGGATTCATCTTACTCCAGGATATAGAAGTCTCAAGTGTAGTATATTTAAGCAACATGGAAGTGAAGGGGTACAATCATCCATGACAGATCCCCTTTGCAAAATCAATTTTAAAGTGTTAGAGAATGTCTTGATTTTCCATATTACTGAAAACTAAATTTTTTGTGACTGCATTCTTTAAATGTTGAGATTACCATCAGATTTCTGTCATTGAGCTATTCTGTTTGCCAGTTCACTGACTTAAGCAAGGGAAGATTCATCAAAAGCCAAATAAATACATAGAAACTGGGGTTTTCTGTCACCTTCAGGACAACTAAGCCCCTACTCAAAGGAAGTTGTTACCAGTGCTTCCTTTGTCTTTGCAATATTACTACAGCTTTATTTTGCCAAATTTTCATTTGTCTACAGCAGAATTGCATGCTTCGTACTTGAAGAATTAAGGGAAACACATCACTACGACATCACTGTGATGTGCTCAGTTGGATGTCACTTCATCATACATTGTCTCATCACCATCTTTTCCTGATTATTTATTTCTACAGAATGATTCTTCTCCCATCCTCTCCTATATTTTATGCTGATATATCTCTGCATGGATCATGAGATTATACTAGTTAATCCCTCCTCCTTCAAGTAGAGGATAGGGCTTTTAGTGCTTATATCCTCTAAGTGTGGAATAGATATACAGAATATATCAGATACACTCATCCCCTCTTATGTAACTTTCAAAAATGCCCTCTAAATGCATGTATACTCATTAAATAGCAGGAGAAAGTGGAAACCTGTATGAATTAACAGTTAATGGTATTTATCATGATGTAATTTGGCTTGGAAACCTTTATGAAATAAAAGCAAATTGTATTTACCATGTTACAATTTGGATTGTGTTCTTGCACTCACTTTCATAATTTTAAGATGATCGTGTTTTCTGTGGCCATACTAATGAGCTATAAAGCTATGTACTAAATTGGATCACCTTCTATACACCAAACGTTCAGTATACCGACAAGTAAGAATGCATGACCAGTACACCGACAATGCATTACGTCGACACCACACATTACCGACAGCTGATTGGCCGACAATAACAAGAACCAACTTTAAAACTGTAGCTGTATCACTTCCACATCCCAAACATATCAGTGAATAATGGCAGAATCAGCGGTAGAAGGACCAGGACAAGTTGGGAATTGTTACCCTGTTGTCATCTCACAAAGAGGGAAGGAAATGTTACAAATCGAAGGGTACCTATACCATCTAGAGCATACTAGATGGAACAAGCGTTATTGGGGATGTAAAGAAAAGCCAAGTACGCATTGTAGGGGTAGAGCAGTAACCTTGAAGAGCACAGATGGGGAAGAATTATTGAAAACAGTTGCACATCACCACAGTGCTGATCCGAGTGAGACTGAATGATATACACTCACAAATGAGATAAAGGTACGTGCCCAATACAGCAGAGATATGCCGTGCTCTATTGTGGAAGATGCATTAGCATCCACATCCATGTCTGCCATCCATAATATGTACCAAAAAGGAAGGCTCTGTTATAGAGTATAGGTAGAGTTTGTAGAAAATGTACTTTAACACCAGGTAGACGTGAAATTACATTAATGAACATAGATAGTAATACATACAAATTGAAAGAAGGCTGCTTCATTAGTAAGCACATGGCAGATAACACAACTGATTCTATAGTGTTTGCATTTAGCACTGTTACAAACCTATATAATCTTAGCCGAGCCACGATTTGGATGATGGAAGGCACTTTCTTTCAAAAAGGTGTGACATACTTATTTCGTTGTTTCACTTGAAAGAAAGTTACTGTTTGTCGTTTTTGCATTTAAGTTACCTGTAACACATTGCACTTAAGTTACCTGGCACTTGCTCACTAAAGCAATTATATAAGTCAGCACTAAAAATTAAAAGCACTACACCCTCACTCCCCATTGGCCCTTGTTTTCAATTATAAAGGAATTCCCAATATTATTCTAGCATGTCCAATGGTCAGTTGTCAATCTCCTCTCCGGTCCAGCTGGTGAACCTGGAAATCTTGAGGCAATGTTACAACTGCCTCATGTACACAGACAACCCTCTCCTCCTCCCAACAAATTCCAACACATGTGAGAGATGCAACCATATAGCCAAACTGGAGGCTAAGCTCTCTCAACTCAGTACTGGCATAACCAATCAGGAGGAGAAGGAAACCACACTCACTACAATTCCAGTCTCACATAGACCTACCACGACAGCAAACCAAACACATAATCACACAAAAACATACCCGGAGGCTCTAAATAAAGATCTGCCTAAGCAGCAGAGACCTCCAAAGCAGACACCCAAGCAACTGCTACCCCAAAACAAAACATATGCAACACATATCTCACAAAGCCAGTGTGCCGAACAGTCACAGCCCTTAAGGCTAAACAACACACCTGATACACTTGTAATAGGTGACTCTATCGTCAGGCACACTGACGTCCCGCTCACCAGGCTGAACAAGGAGAAGGTTATGGTGAGCAGCCTGTCGGGCACTAGGATCCGCCACATAACACAAGCACTCAGGTCACTCCAAGGCAAGTACAAATATGACTCAGTCATTGTCCATGCTGGTGTGAATGACCTGAGACGTACCTCCATGGACTACATGAAAAGAGACATAGAGGAGCTCTCTGAGCATGTAGCTCAGCTGGTATGACCCTGACCTTGAGTAGCATCTTACCCTCACCAAGAATGATGCCACAATATGAAGACAAGATGATCAATTTCAACAATTGGCTTAAGTACTGGTGTCATTCAAAGGGGATCCAATGCCTGTCAGCCTGGGATGATATGCTCGACAAGCCACGATGCTTTGCTAGGGACGGCTTGCACCTGTCAGCCCTGGGCTTTCAGATATTGGAAAAGGCTCTTGCTACCCCCATAGTGCCTTTTTTAGGCAAGGCTCAAAAGACAAATCCACCTCCATAGGTATCACAAGGGATAAGAAACTAAGAGTAATGCTACTCAACGCCAGAAGTCTAAACCTCAAGATGCACGCACTTGAAACTCTCCTTAGCATGGAGAACATCGATATCTGTGCAGTAACAGAAACCTGGTTCAGGGCTCCCGAGAGCACCCCAGCACTACCAGGTTATACCTCATACCATGCTTTTCGGCCCCAAAACTTGGACTGAACCACAAAAGGAGGGGTAGTATCGATATTCATCAAAGATACCCACACCTCCAGGTTGGTGGCAAAGCACGAAGCATCAGAGACTATCCATGTGCAACTAACAGTGGGTAAAACTACCTTCCAGTTTATAGCCTGCTACAGACCACCCTCCCAAACCCAGGAACCCCACTCGGCCTTCCTGAGAACAATGGAAAATATGAAGGTCTCTCCAAACACCATTATATTGGGCGACTTCAACTACCCAAACATAGACTGGGAGCATTACTCTAGCTCCAACACCCTAGCCCAAAGGTTCCTAGAATTCATAAACTCAAATGCTATGGAACAACTTGTTACCACTCCCACAAGAGGGGAAAAATACTGGACCTGATCATCACCAACATGGGGACTCTATGCTCCAGACCAGAAGTGTATCCCTCACTGGTAAGATCAGACCATAAACTGATCTCACTGGATATTCACATCCTGACCCCACCCCTGCCCAGAAAACCACAGTGAAAAACTTCTCTAAAGCAAATTTCACACTCCTCAAAACCAAGGTGGAATCCTTCAAAGCCCCCGGCCTGTGGAAAATACGGCCCAGACCGCAGAATCCTTTATAAATGCATTCTATGAACACCTTCAGGAATGCATGGATCATGCAATCCCATATAAAACCAAGACCCAATCCTCCAAAGGCAGACATCCTCTCTGGTGGACCCCAGCCATAAACAAACTATACAATAGAAGGAGGAAGCTACTACATGATAGAGCAAAATCCCAAAAAGGGAAGGCATCTCTGATCAGTATTAGCAAAAAACTAAGGGCACTCATAAAATCGTCTAAGACCAGCTTCAAGAGAAAAATTGCACAGGACACTAAGGATAATCACAAGGCTTTCTTTAGTTATGTTAGGAACCTGGGTGGGAATTCCCAGATATGCTCAGAATTAGTCCAAAATGACAAAAAATACACCGAACCCACAAACATTGCCAACATCCTAGCTGACAGGTTCAGTGTAAACCCCCCCCCACCAAAAGGGCAAATATCTATCCCAGCAGAGTGCTGCCCCCCTGACATCTCAGATGCTCAGGTAAGAGCCACCCTCTCCAAAGCAAAATACACAGCATCAATGGGACCAGACAGTGTCCCAGGCTGCGTCCTACATGAACTCCAAGAAGAGCTAAACCCAAACATAAAACTACTGTTCAATCTCAGCCTTACTACAGGATATGTACCCAAAGAGTGGCATACAGCAACAGTGGTCCCTCTCCACAAAGGTGGTGCCTCAACAGACCCTGGAAACTATCGCCCCATAAGCCTGACTAGCTTGGTCTGCAAAGCTATGGAAAGGATCATCATGGACCTCATAAATAAAGATATTGGGGACATACAGACACTGGATCCTACCCAGTTCGGCTTTGTTAAGGGCAGATCCTGCCTCTTAAACCTGGTCAACTTCTTTGAAACAGTCACCAAGGCCATTGACGAAGGGAAGGTGGTCCACACAGCCTACCTGGACCTCGCAAAAGCCTTCGATACAATACCCCACTTGGGCATTATAGATAAGCTCACCAGCTTAAATATAAACCCCTATGTCACTAGATGGGTTGCAAACTGGCTCAAGGACAGAACCCACATGGTTAGAATTGCTGGAGCCATGTCAGACTCCAAACCAGTTACAAGTGGCATCCCACAAAGCTCAGTCCTGGGACCTCTCTTGTTCGGTATATATTTCTCAGAGGTACAGGCCAACACAGAAGGACTGTGGCTGACCAAGTTCGCAGATGACTGCAAACTGGGCGCCATAATTGACTCTCCAGCCAACACAAGCATCCTCCAAAAGGGCCTCATAGAAACAGACAACTGGTGCCAGAGCCATGGCCTCAAGCTAAATGCCAAAAGTGTATAGTCATCCCTTTGGCAAAACAAAGTGCCCACAAATTATCACATAGGTGGTAATCCATTAGGTACAGAAGAAGTAATTAGGGACCTGGGGACCCAAGTTGATAGCAATCTCTTATTTGACAACCACGTGGCCAAAGTGGTTAGAAAAACATTTTATATAGCCCACCTAATCATGAAGGGATTCACATCTAGATTAGGGGAAGTCATCATGCCTCTTTACTCATCCCTCATCAGGCCCATAATCGAGTACAATGCCCCTTTTGGGATGTACCTTACCAAACAACGGCAGCAACTGGAAAGACCCCAAAAGTACCTCACCAAGAGGATCAAAGGGCTCAAACAGATGCCATATGCTGCCTGGTTAAAGAAACTCCAGCTCTACTCAGTGGCATACCACCTGCTCAGAGGCAACCTGTGCCTGACGTATAAAGCCATGTCCAACCCGGAATTAAGGGACATGCTGCACCTCAAAAAATTCAAATCCCATTGAGCTACACGCTCAAGAGACTTGAACCTCAGCACTGAAATAAATAGGACATGCTGGAGGGACAGATTCATAACCCAGAGGCTCCCTTCACTCTGGAATAAAATCCCAGTCCAGGTTAGGCAGAGTCCCTCATTGACTCTCTTCAAGAGGAATCTTGATGAGTGGATGGGAGATCGTAGGTTTACCCTGGGTATCACTTCTGTGCCACTGTTAGACAGAGGCACAGTATACTAACCTCGAAAAGGGCATAGCAAAATTAATTTAAAATGGGTGGCGAAAGCCAAACATACTCTGGCTAGGCTTATAAATGCCCTAGGGCAGATAGCCTAGTATGAACCTATGAACCTATGAACCTAAACATGCAGGCAGCTTTATAGCATACATGGTTTGTTAAAGACTGGATGTTATAGCAAAGTTGTACCCCTATTCTATGCTCTTATGAGCAAGAAACCATTAAAATGTTGTAATTATCTTTGGCACACTCTGTCTAGACTATTGTCAGAAAATAGCTTTGAATGTAAAGTTAAATACATTCTTTGTGATTAGGAGATACAGCCTTAAGGAATGTGAGCTTAAATTTCTCTAATGTGCAGTCCAAGGGTGTTTATTTCACTTTGGACAAAATATTTGGAGAAAAGTACAGGCTTTGGGCCTTGCCTCTAGATATAACAGTAATATGACATTTCAATTGTCAATTAAATCTCTGGTTGCGCTAGCGTTTCTACAAGAGGAGGAAGTGATTGAAGCATTTGAATTAGTGAAGAGTACTATCCCTGATGAAGGACATGAGCTTGTCAAATATTTCTCTGACTACTATGTGCATGGGAAATTGAGGAAATTTCGTACTAGAAGTAACACGTCTATGAGATTTCCTCCACTTTTTCCTGTAAAGTTTTGGAACATAGCCAAACTAAATGATTTGTTTTTGCCATGAACACAAAACTCGGTGGAAGCGTGGCACCGCAGATTGAAGTGTTTGCTGGGTAGTCGCGCTACAGATCTGGATGTCACAATGCATGCTTCAACTAGGGAACAGGATCATATTGATGAATTAAGGGTGAGAATGGCAACTGGTGTTCCTCCGTCTCCTAAAAAGCGGAGGGTTGTACAGAGGCATCATCAGTTTCAGCAAGTAATTGAGAATAGGGCTAAGTACTCTCCACTAGAGTTGTGCAGAGCATAGCTCGTTTATTAAAAATGTAGGATGGAAAGCTGGCTGTTGTACTTTTTGTTTGGACTATACATCATATTAAAAATGTAGGATGGAAAGCTGGCTGTTGTACTTTTTGTTTGGACTATGCGTCATATTTTGTTTAATGTTGCAAAGTCGACTTACTAAGGCTGCAACGTATAGCTACTCCAGGGACTTGAACATGACATTATCATTTAGTTGTTCTACATGTTGGTGCTTTAATGCAGATATTGTGCAACTGTTGACATATTTGTTGGGGAATGTCACGTCGGTGAATTGTGGTTCGGTGTTTTGCACTGTCGGGGATTAGGAATGTCGGTGGAGTGGGCGTGGGTTCTGTCTTGTTGGTGAATTGACCGTTCGGTGTACAGAATGTGATCCACTAAAGTATGTACTATCATTTATATTGCTGTAACTTTTTCTAGATTATTTTTATACTATTATAGTAGTTGCCTGGCTTAATGGGATCTGTGTCACCACAACCCCTGGATGGAGGTGCCATACAGGCGGAAGCAATGGGTGGAAGGGTAATAACCATCTACTGCAAAAGTCCCCCACACAGTTCAACTGATACGATGTATAGATATACATCATATTTGACATTACAAGCCCCCATGCAGTGGTTTAACTGTTGGGTAGAATACCAAACAGTATATTTAAACCTTCTGACATACCAAAATAAGGCCAAAAGCCATAACTTCAGAAGGCAAAGTCCTGTAACATTGAAATGCCAAAGGAACCATAAGTCCTAAAGTTATGGTCCAAGTGATAAGGCTTTCTGTAGATGTACATCAAAGATCAACTATCCATGACACAGATGTCTACAGTGAGAGCATACTTAAAGCACATAGTGGAAGAAGACATATCCCTAGTAGACTGGCCATTGATAGCAACAGTGACCAAGTAATGCTTCATGGCCTAATGATCAAGATTAGCAATCCACTTAGAAAGGATTAGCTTGCCATCTTCAAGTCTTACACTGCTTTGAGCAAGGGAGATGAACAGCTATAATGTCTTTCTGAATGTTTACACCTTCTTCAGGTATGACCTAGGTTAATCTGGTATATAAAGTCTTTCTTTCTTCCTTCCTTTCATTCTTTCATTCTCTCTCTTTTTACTAATCTCTTACTTTGCGCTCATTTTATGATTCCTTTGCTGGACACTTTCTAGAGCCATCATTTTGAGAGACCCAAAGAAGACCAATAACTTCTCCCATTTGCATATTTTCTGACTGAATGAAAACACTAGACCTTGTGACAATGTCATGTTTTGGCATCCTGTTCTCCTAGCCTGTTATGTGTTGCCATAGCCTGTACCACTAGGAGATTTACATCCCTCACACATAGAAATAAATAAAACAAATGTTAAACATGGACATTCTTCAAGAGGAAGGTCCAGCGGGAGTAATTGCATTTGTCAAAAATGCAAAATATTGAAATGGACAAATCTGTACCCTCTGTTTTGAATATAGTATTTTCTTAGAATTCACTAAAGTAAAAAAAAGGCAAATATTTGAATTTTAAAGACAAGCATGGATCTGCTACTTTTTAAGTAATATGTGAGTTCACATTTAATTATATTGAATAACAGCAATGTGACAGCTTTCCTCTGCATAAAATATTAATTTCAAACAAATTTCTGTCTACAAACTAACATTCATAGACATTTAGTGCATTGCATGAACAAATTAGCACTGATAGTGGCAACATCTAGGGCAAAGGCAATTCAAACCTCAAATAATGCAGCCATACAAGGGGCAAAATAACATTGTATGTAGTCCATGCTAATGACTGCAGGATATGAGGAGCCATGTGCAAATAAGCTAAACAGTGACCACAGATGACCACATCCAAAATGCAGACTAATTCAGAAATGCATAAAATAGGCATACTGTGCTGTGATACAGATCCATTTTGTTCACATCAAGAATCTTGGCATATATGAGAAAAGCAATTAGCAGCTATAGCTCAACAGAATGTATTATAAGCCATCATCAGAGCTAGCACCCACAGTGCTGCATGTTGCAACCAATCTTGCCCAAGGAAGTGATACAGCACCTGACATACCATTATCTGAGTGACCAGCAGATTGTGTAATGTTTCCATGTGGACTGGAAGAATGTATGAGAACTTGTTGAACTGTATCACACACATAAACAAATTACGGGAAATGCATGGTATGTCCATTCCTGTGGTTATGTGTTGCACTAACCATTTTAGCTGCACAAGTCTTTCAGTGGCCTAACGGGGATAGGTTAGCAATACTGCTATTGTCAGTCTGATGAATTCTGAGAAGGTTTCAGAGTATTATGCTGCATCATGTAGGGAAGCATATCTAGTCCATCTGCACTACAGAGCTTAGAATCATCATAATGTGGACATTTTAAGACATTACCTATTTCTTGGAGGTCCTAGAAGCCATATATCACACACACACATTGCCACCATGGACCCACTTAATCCAGAGAGACTGTAATAGATCAAATGGAAGAGTTTCCACTCTCTTAACTACCAGATGGTCCGAAATGCCTAGGGCATTACTTATACTATGTTCATGAGCCACCAGGTCAGTTCTCATGATTCTCATATGTGGTGCATTCTTTACTAAAGCTTACTGTGAAAATATTTTCCACAGGGTCATTTGTTGGTAGGTACACACACACACAAACACACACACACACACACACACACACACACACACACACACACACACACACACACACACACACACACACACACACACACACAGGGCTAGATATGCAACTCTATATACATAGGTACCATGCAAGCAGGGAGCAGGTCATATATAATATACTGTTTGCTGTATGACTCAAGCAGTGAGTGATATGCCATAGAACCCGAACTGATGACCTGGATTTGCAACCCCCAGGCTATGAGGAAATGGCCTATAATGCAGCACATGGATCAGGTGCTCAGCCGACTCAAGAGACCCCTTCTTTGCTTAAATATGCATTGAGGCACATTGCAATACAGTCCTGAAATCGGCAGAAATATGTCAATAACTTGGCAGGATCTTCTATGTCAGCAGAAGAGAGTTAGGTGAGGAACACACAGTACTTGTGCAGCAGACATCCCTGTAATCATACATAGCAGGCACAGTCACAGTCACATCACTTACAAGTAGGTGAACATAGTGACATGTAAATGCAAGGGAAACACAGTCACAGGTCTCTGTATCAGTATGACTTGGGGTAGGTTATGGGATGTGAATATGGTAGCCATATACTCTGGAGGCTGTGGGGTGACAGGGACAAAATCTTCCAGGGCTAGAGTTCAGCTGCCACAATGTGATCATTGGCACTGTCCACTTTGTTAACTTGTGGAATTGGAGCTTAATGTGGTCCATGGTATGAAGGGGTGAAATTACAGAACCATGAGTATTTACCTAGTTAGGACATACTGTGTGCTGACAAGTAGTTATCAATCATAAACATAAGGTGTGCCTACAGGCAACAGGAAAAGTGTAAAACTACAGGAACTTGCACATGCATCCTGATGAGGCACCTCCATGCTGAGCCAAAGTTGTGTTGACCATCAACTGGACATTACCTACAACTGGACATTTCTGGGTGTGTCCCCACAGGCAGGAGTGATACTGTCTCACCAATGGTCTATGTAGTCTTTGTGGTAGTCTTTGACAGACCTCCATACATTTCTCTATAAGGGAATCACTGAAAACAGAAACACATGTGACAGCAATCCCTGCCCACACACATACTCCTATAAACCCCTTTGGCATGCACAGTACTACACATTAAATTGCAGTTATAGCATACTTTGACATACGCACCTTGTCATGTAGGTTGCTGCTGCTTCTCTTGCAGAACAGAGGTGCCTGGAAAGACAGATATGTAGGTGAGCCATCCTGTTTTCTCCCCAGTTATATGGTACTTCATTGTGCATACCACCCACAGTGGCCTGTGCTGCTCATCTTGTGTCAGACAAGCACTAGATGAAGCTATGCAGCTCTGCATCACATATGGGAGTGTGCACTGACTTGGTTATTGTAGCCTGTCTTCCTTCTGTTATAAATGACACACACTGTACTGTAGCATTGCTCACACTAGATGAAGCTATGTAGCTTGGCACTGCATGTGGGAGTGGCATTGCTCACACTAGATGAAGCTATGTAGCTCTGCATTGCATGTGGGAGTGTGCATTGTCTTGGTTATTGTAGCCTGGCTTCCTTCTGTTGTACATCACATTGGACACACACTGTACTGTAGCACTGCTCCACCCACAGATCAGCTCAGCACTGCTTTTTCTGTCAGCACTACACTTCTCTGATTCAATCCTTCCATTAGACTTTTGGCACAGTTCAATGTCTGATTAGCTATGTAAATCATCACACAGCAACCACCACAGCAACAATTGGTGATGTGCAGGCACACAAAAGCCATCTAGGAATCCCAACCACAGCTTTTTGGTAACAGTATGGTTCATGTGAGACCGAATATTCTCTGTTTTGGGAGACAGACCAGTTATAACAGTTAAACCTCCTTTACAAATGTTTCTTAATATGTGATCTCCTTCGGTCTTGACCTCACAGAAAACAATGTAAATGTATTCATCAAATGGAAACAAAATATATGTTCCACAAAAGTATCAGAAAATACTAGCTAGAGACACCCTGCTTCTCCAGTGTGCTGTACTGTAGCTCACTTGAGGTCATGAGCCTGAACATTGTGTAGGACAGAAAACATCAGTTACATCCTGTGGTATGAATCTTCTTCTTTTGCCTTTTCCCAGTTGGGGGTCACCACACTAGAACAACGGTCTGCAGAATGATTGGCAGTGGAGTTTTACAGTGTCGCGTTGCCAGCCCAGCACCCAACCTTCCACAGAAGGCACATACATGCATATACTCACACCTAGGGCTAATTTAGAGTGTCCAGCCCACCTATAAGCATGTCTTTGGTATGTGAGAGGAAACTGGAGCACCTGGAGGAAACTCATGCAACAACTGGGAGGATATACAGACTCCGCAAAGAAGGCAGCCCTGCCAAAAATCGAACCAGAGAACCTCTTGATATGAGGTGGCAATGCTAACCGCTGCACCACCACGGCTGCCCCTGATCTTGCTGTGTTATACTGACTGGAATTTTGTGATGACTCATGAACTTGCACACCCAACAGCATGTTGTAATGTTCAAATTTTCACTTTTGCTATTTCGTAAAAACAGTAGTGCAGGGGTACTGAAAAAGAGCGGGATAAGGTTTTTCCAGCATGCGTTAATGGATTCAGCATGATTCCTAATCTTAACCAATCAATTCATATTGGTTAACAAAAGATCATTTACAAGAAGGAAGGTGGCTCAAGATTTAAACCTCATCTATAGCAGGAATTATAAAAAATGTAAAAAAAAAATACTGAAACAGACAAGTAAAGCAGCATATTCAATGTCTCGAAAACACTTCAAATAGAGTGGAGTAGAAAAATATAGATTCCAGCACTGATCCCTGTTTTATTGAAGCAGTAAATTAATAAACTGCTATGTCAAACAATGATGCATAGATCCACTGACTGAGTTCCTAGCTTTCATGGAAGGGAATAAATCTGAATTACTGAGCATCAGTGTAATGATACTGGAGAACGTTTAGACACACTATAAGCACAATCTTGATATACATAAGGATGTGGTAATTTCTTCTTTTGGTAAGCATCAGTATTTTGCCATATACCTAGCAGTTGGACCTGGATAAATGAGTCAGGATGACAACAACGTATTCCTTATTTCTTCATATTATTAACTCAGATTGATTATATAAGCCTGATAAAGCAGAAGAAATGGACTGGTGATTCTACCTGAAGCCTAAGAGTTTTATTTTGTAGTCACAAATTTAAAGCATAGTCCTCCAATCTCACAATAAAAATATATGTGAACCTTTCAGATACTCACGTCCCAAGCACTCAAAATTCTCAAAGCCAGAGACTCAAGCACTTTGTTGCTTGTGAAGCTTACTGCTCATGCTCAGACTCACAAGCAGCTGTGTGGAGGTAGGGGGAGGAGAATTAGTATTAGGCTGTTGGAAGGGCATTTTATGGTTATGGAACAGGGAGGGAGTTTTAGGTTTAAGAAGGGGGCTGGGCTTTAGGTTTAGGGAAATGGAAGATAGTTTTAAGATTAAGGAGTAGGAAATAAGATTTAGGTTTAGGCAGAGGAGCTGGCATTTTAGGGTTAGTGAACAGAAAGGAAGTTTTAGGGTTAAGCATCAAGAAGAGAGTTTTAGGGTTAGCATTAAGGTTCTGGTAGGGCTATTAGGGCTATTGATTTAGTGGGAGTTTGAGCACTTGCGTTTTCAAGGAAATGGCAGTGAAACAGTGTATCAAGAGCATATAACATGCAGATGCTTGTAATATACCCATGAATCTCTCTGGTTGCTGTCCTTCCACATCTAAAAATGATTTCTCTACCTTTGGTAAAATGTAAACAGGGTGAGGTTGCCAAGTATGGCTCCATGAGTTGTAACATGTCAGTTGTTGTTTCTTATTTAAAACCACTGCAGGCACTTTTTACTCTTAGTGTGTCTGCAGGGAAAACGTTTCTGGCCTTTTCAGTTTTCTCCGTGGTTTTGTTAGTATATTTAAATAAGATAATGCAGGAGTCTTACAGCCTTAAAAAAAGAACACGTCAAGTGTTTTCTGTGGTTTGTTTCATTCAGCTACTGTCTCAGTCACACATTACTTAATGAGTCATAGCAAAGCCATTAAAAATGTATGCATCATTTTCTATTTATACCCCTCCAAAAATAAAAGGAAGCTGTTTCAATTGCCTAAAAATAACTCCAAAAAAGCTGAGTAAAAATCTGTGTTATATTACTTCCTCAATAAGTCATGACATTTCTTTGAGATGTTGAGGAAAAAAAATATCCTCATTTGCATTTAAAGATGTAAATTGTAGCAGTCCCGTCCTTAATATGCAAGAGGCGAATGGATTCTTTAAGATGTTTTGTATTATTGTATATGATGACCCAGAGTAAAGTAACCATATTCTGCTTGATGTTTGCTTTGGTTGCATTTTTTTAAGTTGTTTATTTGCAATAAAATGTCTCTTGTGTCTCTTGTTCAAAAAACAGAATTCTGCATTAACAAGGATAATGCCACACTGCTAGACTAAAAAACACTATTTCAGCCTAGTGGCATGGCATTATCCCTTGTTTGTTTGTTTGTTTGTTTGTTTGTTTGTTTGTTTGTTTGTTTGTTTGTTTGTTTGTTTGTTTGATAACAGGTTAAAACACTGATCTCAAAGGACCTCTTTCAGGTTCAGCCTGGAGATACAAACTGACAGATTAATCATGCAATCATACTCATGCAATTGCTTAGCAACATATATATGTTAGTATTCTTAATAATCTGCATATTTTATTCGATAAATTAATTTGTATTTACATTATAAACCATTTCTTCAAGATACAAAAATATAGGCACATAGGAATATAGGAACATAGCAACAATAACAGACAAGCAAACACAGAAACCATGAGAGGCCTTGCTATATGCATCTTTAAGAAGATGCACTATAAAGTTTTTGCCATGCTTCATGACGAGTACTTAAATAGGGTCATATACGATAAACTTGTCATAAATTTATGTCTGTCCATCCAGATATCAAGGTATTGCTTGACTTGCAGGGACAAATTAATCCATAGGCTGGGAGAACATTGAGTTAGGAACCTATCACTCCAGCAAGTCTTATTTATTGGTGCAAATTTAGGTTCCTAGCATGGGTGTTTGCAGAGCCATTGGTTTTGTGAAGAAACAGGAGGTCAAATAAGAGTGGGTGTTCCATGGCTCAAAAAATGAGACACAGGTCACCTCATAGCAGCCAAATGTAAAAAGCAGTATAGTGAGAGGATATGTGGTGGAACATAGAGGTAGGGGTGCATACATTAAAGTTGGTTAACTAGACATAGGAAGTTCAATAGGATGGAACAGAGGAAGAGGGAAGAGATGGCTAAGAAATGTGTTTACTTTCCCTTTGCTCAATAACCTGATCATTCATTGGTCATAAGACAAAAGGAATAAAAGCATGGCTGTTAAACTTTGAGGAGTACAAGCACCATATAAAAAGTAGCATTAGAAGGAGCACACTGTTATGGAATATTTAGCTGCAAATATTTAAATTTGGAAATTATTTACTGTGATGCCAACATAATTCTTAAAAGTCTTCACAGATTATATTATCTTCTATTGCATATTGTAGTAGCTTTTACAACATAGTACATTAAACAGTGTTTTTATTTATTTTTTTTATAGAACAGCACAATTTTTCACATTGTATTGAGCCTTTGTTATTTCCTTTAGCTTCTAGGATTGTTGGAGATCAGCCAAAATCTCCAGACTCTTATTTAAGCAGTATCTACTACACATGAGCAACTATTATGAAAGTACAAAGCCATTTTTCTTTACTCTGTACATTTAATATCATATATATAATATATACACACACACACACACACACACACACACACACACACACACACACACACACACACACACAGGTTTACTATCAAATGGGTGATCAGGCTTTATTCAATTTGCATTAGTCCAAACGTCCAATTCAATAGTATCACAAGAACGAAAAACGAAATGTTGAAATGCACAACAGTGAGTGCACTACAGCATTTACAGTTGTGAATTTCAACATTTTAATGCAGATTGCACTATAGTGGGGATCAGGAAATGTACCCTTTCCCTCACTGTACTGTTGTCTCGGAGTTTGTACATATAAGTAGCAGAGGGTATGGGGGGGTCCTTTTATCACATTTCTGTGTCTACCTTAAGAATATGAAAACGATCTTTATCATTTCATATATAGAATAGATCTTATCAATAAATAGCGGTCAATGTCAGTCAACTGTTTGTCTAAAATACAATGTTAGTGTTTTTATGAGACATCCCTGTAACTTCCACTTAAAAGGAAAGCAAAATTTTAATAGAATAACTGATGTTTGGTGACACTAAAAGTCTTATTATCTTAATAATAATGCCAAACCCTTTCGAGTTTTATGCTTCAGACTTTCACTGTGATATTCGTAGTCATTACATTTAAGTACAGCTGCTACGTGTACAGATCACATACAAGCAAAGCTCAGAAATTATTCAGCTACACCAGCTGCATCAAAACAAATCTGTTGATTGACTGAAAAAGTATAATGCAAATTAAGGAATAATGAAATGCAAATTTGTACTCACTTTTTACTAACGTTGTGGGCAAAATCTGGAACAAGCTTCCTATGACACTCACATCCCTCTCATCTACGTCTCTTTTCAAGAAACACCTCAAAGAACATCAGAAATTCCTCTGGCTTTGTCCCTGTTCTAAACCAGACTGAACCTTACTTCTTCCCCCTATTTTTCTCTTCTTACTATACCCCTTCCTTCTGTGCTATGTCCTCTCTGCAACAAGATTCTATAGAAGCCATCTGTATACTAGCCAGTGCTTTTTTTTCCCTCTACAACCTTCTTTTTCTTTTTCTCCTTTTTGTCTTATAAATGATAACATTAAACCCTTGAGTTTACCTGTGCTTGTGTGTATCTTAAACTATGCATTGACTCTATACTACTATTCTTAAACATAATTTTTATTTTTTTTCTTTCCAAATATTGTTAATTCTCCTATGTATAGCAATTTAGAAATTTTTTAAGTATTGTATATTTTAAGTATTGTAATTTTTTTGAAGTATTGTATTTTTTAACTATTGTTTTCTGTAATTTTACTTTGCTTGGAGCTTATCTCCCTGGTCCTCTACTGAAAAGGGACATGTATCCAGCTAGACTAGCCCAGTCAACAAATGTAAAATAAATAAATAAATAAAATAAAAATTATGAAGGTGTAAAACATCTGCAACTTCCTTATTATATGAGTGTTTCTTCCTGCATTTTTGTGATTCGTAGTCACTTTTTGATGTGTATCTGCATTGTGTGCAGATGGGTTATAGAAAGCAAATCTGCACCTGTTCTACAACCCTTGAAGATGCTTGGTTTTGCTGCAAGTCTAGTGTTTTTCCACCCGGGGTTGTGCTTTTCAGTCATGTCAAAACCTTGTGCAAAAAGTGTGGCTCATCATCCTAGGAGGACAAGGTACTGACAAAGAATAACTTGCCTTAACGTTGCCAAACAGGAGTTACTACTTCTAGTACAAAAAGTAAAATCAACACTTATCCTACGAACACATGTAAACCAAGCCCAGTTCACTATACTTTCTCAGAGTAACACAGATATTGAGGTTTTTACCCATACAAAACTACTAGGAGTGATCATAGACGAACACCTGAAATCTGACTTACACACGCATCATAGCATCGGCAAAACTCACCAAAAGCTAGGTACCCTCTATAAGCATAAAATCTTCCTTAGACCTTCCACAAAACAAGTTCTAGCTTCCACTTATCTACTAGCATCCCTTCTTTATGGTGCACCACTACTGACTAATCTCCCATCCTCCCTAAAAACTAAACTCGAGACTTGTTATAACAAAACTGACAAATTCAGTACTAACACCAAACACTTTACTCACCACTTTACTGCTCTTCACTTTCTCAACTGGCTTGAACTACCTCACTACCTCTCCCACCTGGAAATAACAACTGCACACAAAATCTTTAAACCATCAGACTGTTCTGCTCTTAGCCAGATATTCAGTTTCTACCAACCAAATAGGTCCTGTTGGTTGCTGAACCAAATAGGTCTCTCAGAATCAAGAAACAGCAACTTTCACTGGTCCAAAAACCAAGCCTGCCTGCTGGCCAGCTTCTATACTCATGTTCATAGCCATGGAATGCCCTATCTTTAACTATCAGAAGTACTCAAAATCGGTACAGTTTCAAAACTTCCCTAAGAATTCTCTTATCCTCCATCTGGAATTGCACTACACCTTATCTCCTTCTCTCAAAACCCAACTGCCTCTACATAATGCTGGCATTCGTATTTAAAATATAATATATTTTAATTCCAGGTATAAGCCTTGTTATATTCTGCTGTCAGAGATATCTATACTAATGCCAGGTGTAAACCTCACTCTTACTACTGTCAGACATTTCTATGCAATGTGTTGAATCTTTTGTCATTTTATTACTAATACAGCAATACTACTAGTGTTAAATATGTTTACCTTTGCTGTACATAGTCTTCTAATGTGCACACTGTAAATGAATTGACAAAACATATTGTTCTTGTTTATGTATACACATTGTGCATACTTTCTTGTTACTTGTAGAGCTTTTCTCCCCAGGCCTCTACTGAAAATGGGCTCTTAATGGCACAGTGGACTATCCCAGTAAGCAAATGCAAATAAATAAATAAATGCACGCCATATCTGTGAAGTGTCTTCCCTTTCTGGTGAGTAACTTCTTTATTACTGATGTTCAGAATTTTATTTACGTTTGGAATGTGTCTCACACAATGTTGCCAAAGATAATGTCAGCAATGGTCCTAGAGATCTTATACAGGTTCTACAATGTGAGCCTGATGCTGAGTTGCTTAGATGATGGGATCTACTGATTGTGAAGGAACTTCTTGATATTGACCTAAGTGCTGCAAGACTTCGACCTTGTCGAAGACATTTTGCCACATGCTGTGTAAGTCTGAAGACACCTGATTGCCTTCTTCTTTGGTAAATCTGCACAAATACCTGTAGCACTTTCTTGGGATGCACTTGTTCCCAGCCTTCTTATCCACCATGTATGTAACTACTCTTTCATCCACATCCAATTTTGTCCTCAGTGTATGTCTGGAGACTGACATGGATGCCATGTGTTATCCACATAAGGATAATCCAGCTTTGTCTCTGCCTTCCACCTTTGCCATGTACTGTTGAATTTCTTCACTTATACCCTTGTAGCACTCTGTCAATCTCTACATGAGTCTCAGTGGCAGATGCCTGGGCCTGAACTATGTCACAAGACATCAGCTGTTGGGCAGACAAGGCCTTGCGTGTCTCTGGAGCTAGCTGTGAGAGACGTCTTTACCTGGTTCCCCTGTGTATAGGGGGAACGGGTCTATATCATATGAGAGAATCACACAAATTGCAAACGCTCATAATATCGAATGTACTGGACTTCAAACTTCCTATTGGGGGCACTCCACACCCCCCACTAAATATATATTCCAATTCCGAGATTACACTACAGTAAGGAAAGGGCAAATATCCCATTCTTCATTGTACCGCAATCTCAGAAAAAGCACTTTGAGGTCCAGTATGTTCGATATTATGAGCGTTCACAATTTGTGCGATTCACTCATATGATATAGACCCAGGAGGAACAGTGGGTACTATGACTTCAGAAAGGGTTGTCTCATCACCAAGATAATGAGTCTGTGCACAAGACATTGGTGTTGAGTTACATGGTGTTTCCTCCCTTGTTGTAATCTCATTTTCTTATTATGTTGATTCTGTGAGTCTATATCACTGCTCATGGAGTTATTAATCTGCTGTGAGGTAGGAGGCCTTTGCCTTTGTACTTTGTGAAGCTGTGTAATGAGAATGAGAATAAGAAAAATGATTAAGGCATGGAGTGGAGTGATTACTCTCTGATTGATAGGAAAAGACAAATTAGTTAAGCACTACTATAGCACAAGACCTGATCTTAACAAATGGTAAGCATCCTCTGATTATCGTGCTAAGGTCAGGTCCCGCACTAGTCAGTCAAATCTGCCAGTACTGACCAGCAAACAACAGTGACACATTCTTTCTCCCTGCTGTGTGTGCCAGTAACAGTTCCCTCAATCCCTCTTATAAACTTAGAAAGTTGTTAGAATAACATGATTTCTGTTTGCCTGCATTTTTTGAAGTATACAAAGTCTGAAACTCCAGTGTATTTCATTATCTAGTGACTTCAATACTCAGTGATTTGTCAGAAAACCACAGATTTTTATTCAGAACTAATCAAACATATGAGACAAAAATCTAGACATTATTCAAAAATATGAACAGTTGAGAGGTATGTGTGACTGTAAACATAAGAGACTGAGTCGCATTGCCTTTCTGACAGCTCTTGCTAAGTGTTTTATGGCTTTGAAAAACAACAAAGCACTTAGTGTTTTTTTTTCTGTAACCAGTTGTACATGGAGATGATAAAGCTCAATGCACTAGAAAGAATTACAATTGAGTCCCCGATTATAACCCTTAATTATGTGTTCCCATCACGGATACCAAGATTCTCACTCTCAAGATACATTTCTTGGCATCCATGTCTCAAACACATAATAAGCAGGTTATGATCAACCACTTACTCATTATCCTCTGTATCATCTTTGATAGCCAATCTGCTGTCAACATCAGCCTGCTGTTCTGAAGCAGAACATGTGATTGTTTCTGCTGTTGACCCTATTAAGAAATACATAATGATGTGGCTCGTAATCTGATGTGCAACAGGTATATGATTGAGTATTAAAGATACACCCCCGGATTCACTAATCCTCCGTGTAAGACTTAATAAGTCTTACTCGGAGGCTGCAGTTGAACAGTATGACATCAGCGTGCCATGAATATGCATGAGGGCATGCTGACGCAACCGTATGTCTTACACTGACCCTGTAAGAAAGCAGGGGGCGTGTCTGACTGCCAAGCAGTCTAAATGTCCACACCCCTGCAAGTGTTTTAAAACTAAACAAAGCACACACACAAGAGTGAGTCTGCTCAAATGTCCCTGCACCCAACACCACACTCCCTGATATTGTAAACCCCTATCACAGTTCTAAAATGCAAAACATTAAATATATTTTTTTAAATACCCAAAATAGCTGCCCGTATTTGCGCGTGTGTGCACGGGTGTGCCCATTATTTGGCTAAAGTTAGCAATTCTGACATGGAAGAGCATAAGAAAGAATGTTAATACAAATCACACCAAATAGCAATAGTGTAATGGTAGAGCATTTGCACAAAGAAGAGGCATTCACGGTTCAAGTCCCATCACTCCCCTTCGTATTTATTTTTTAAATCAGTATATGAAATAATACCTGACAAATATGTTTAAACATTACTAAAAAGCAGTGAAATGGCCAATGTATCAGTGAACAAAATAAATATTTCAAAGGATCCTGATATAAAATTGCCTGCAGTTAAGCAGTGCTTCACCCAGCACAATAGAGTTGCCCATAGTTTAATAGCGCTTTACCTAGTGCAATAGAGTTGCCCATAGTTCAATGGCGCTTTACCCAGCGCAATGTGTTTGCGTGGACGTGCCCGCCGTGCCAACCAGGGCACAGTAGGGCACCGAGGAGCAACATAGAGCAAAGTTGCTTAAATGCAGCCACACCCCCTAGCCTGTCTGGATAGTATGAAAATAAAATGAATGACAAGATTCGAACCCAGGACTCAGTGCAGCAGAAGCAAAGTACAGAACCACTAAGCCATGACATCATAGGGGAAACAGCCACTATTAACATTCCTATACTTACGAATGGTAGTTTAACCATTACTAAGCAGGTCTGCAGTCAGCCGAGAATTTTACAAAACGGCCAATCACAAAAAAGTGCAGGGAAATCCGGCATATTTAAGCCCCACAGGTGGGAATACATGCCATAACTGATTGTAGCTCACATCTGCAGTTAGAATGTCTGGTGTCGGAGATGGAACAAGCTTCCGAGCGCAACGTTGGGGCATCGAGGAGTCCAAATACATGGTTTGGCTCCTTGTCAACCGTCACGAGTCAAGACTGCTGCAGGGCCAGTTCCAAGGGATGGAGTACAAGGCAGATGCTTGGAACCGGTTAGCTCGTGACCTCACCAGTACCACAGGCGTTCCTCAGACTGGTGAGCAGGTCCATCATCACCAGGCAGACCTGAAGAGACGAAAGCAGGACCGCCTGAACCAATGGATACAGGAGGCCCATGGGATGTGGGATGTGGGATGCGCCACAACTGAGTATGTAGCCATGGAATGCAGTATGTAAGAATTGATAATGGAGTGTGTATAATGGATAGGTATGTCTCAATATCCCTTCCTTTACTTTACAGCTGCAGGTGACCGTGCTACGAATCAGCAAACCTATGCTGATAGGCTGCTAAGGCTGCACCACCAGGCAGGTTAGTGATTATTCTGCATGTATTGTTATATAAAATATGGGAGAGGGCATGAAAGAAAGTGTTGTATTCCAATAATACAGCCATAAAATGCCTGAATAAGTCCTCTGCATGTACTATCAGATAAAAAACATCAGATAGGCAGAAAAAGAGTGTAGTAACCCATTAAGAAAGGTAACATATGTCTGGAATAATATCTCTGCAGGCACTGTCAAATAAAATAAGTGAGTGAGCCTGAAAAAAGAGTGTGCTAACCTATTAATAAAGGTATAATATGTCTTGAATATGTCTGCCATATACACCGTTAAAACAAATAAAGTAGTGAGCCTGTGGAAAAGTATGCAATGTCATTAATAAAGGTCTAAAACCCAGAGTGTGTCTGTGTCACAGAGTCTGAAATGTTGTTGTACCCTTGCATTGTACAAACAGTACTGTTTGAAAAGGTACTGGCAACCCACAGTTGTGCAGTCCCATATAAAGTGGGTGATGGAAGTGCTAGTAGCTGTGAAACATATATACAGTCCTCAACAGTCAGTTACTGGCTGGCATGCATAAGTAAATCTTATACACTAGTAGCATGCTAATATGTTCCCCAGAAAAGGGAGTGTGTTTCAATAAATGCAGGGTTCTGTACAAATTGAAGTGAAAATGTCATGCAAAAACACCCAGATATGTAGATAAAGAAATATAAATGCAACCATGAAATATGTAGCAGTAACATCTGCATCTTGGACAGTTAGTATGTCAGATATAGGTCAAGTAGATATATTGAACTAGCCAAACCCACCACACAACCTAATGTATGGTGGCAAGTGTAATAATACATGTAGGGAATATACACCTGCAGTCACTAGGAATGTAGTGTAGAGTAAAAGTGTTTATAAGATGTTAACGGAGGTTTTTTCTACACCCTACTGTTTGTGCATAAACCATGCAATGCCGCACCTCAATGGGTATGTGTAATCTTAAATATTTGTTGGGACATATGTCCTATTGTTTTATAAATATTTGCATTCATGTTGATGCATGTGCCCTGTTCAAACACCACGTTCATGGAGGCCTGTTGCTACCAAACATCCCTGCATGCTGTTGGAATATCCACTATCATTCAATATATGCATGTGTTATGCTTGCTGTTCAACTGTTGAAACCTTGGTGTGTTGAGTTAATGGGAATATTACTGCGTGCTGTTACAACTAATCTGGAATGCTGTTGTTTATGTTGTAATTAAACACACCTAAACACAGAACGTATGGGAAGGCCGGTCCCAGAGGACCCACCTGTCCCGCCTCAGCAGGCGAGTGCACCTGGCACCAGCAGCTCTGGTGCCCAGCCTGGGCTCCCCTCCTCCGTTGGTCCTGTGCCACCTTCAGGTGGAAGCGCTGCAGGGGATGGGGCTCACCCCCCCCCATGCAAGCGTGGGCAGAGAAGGGCCACCTGTCACCCTTAAAAGGGTCCGGGCTGTGGTGCGTAGGGAGATCCATTGTTCAGTCGCTGATCCCCTACGCCAGCTTGAGGCGAGAGTGGTTCATCTCATGGGTGAGCCTGCCCATCTGACACAGCCCCCAGCACAGCCACCCTCGGGGCTGTGAAGGTTCAGTAGTGACTGCCCATGGGTGGGGATCTCAGTTCTACTGTTACCATCTGTGGCTCATGGGCTTGCGATTTCCAAACATCCGACCCCATCAATTGTGTCACCCACCCCATGTGTCATACACTGCCCCTGTATGCGTCTTGTCTGTCTTGTCTGTTTACCTTCCCAACCTACCTCCCTGGACATACCTCCTTCCTCTACCTCACTTCCCACTCTCACCTGAAAAAAAAAAAAGGGCAATCTGTACCCACAAAAAAATTACGCCCCATACATAGCTGCCCATTTCGCACACATGTCCATTGGACATGTAAGCTGATAATTAGAATTGGCAGTACAACATACTTTGTTGTCCTCACCCCTCTCCCAGGGATGGAAGTTTTCAAATTTCACTCCAAATTCATTGCATATGCACAGCTGTTGCTGTTGGGCAGCTATGGACCTTCCCTACACCCGTCCTGCACATCCCAAGCTTGTTTACCTACTGTCTGTCCCTCTTTGTGCCCCCTTTTTCACCACTTTCCTATCTCCCCATTTTCTTTTCTTTAAAAGAAATTAGTGCAGGGGTTAGCGGGAGTAAGCACTGTTAAGCAGTAGTTAGCAGGTTTGCACCAGTGTGCTCATATGTGCGCTTAGCTAAGCATTGCTAAGCGTCACACAAACCCACGCAAACCAGCTTACAACTGCTTAAAAGTGCCTTAGTTACTCTATGGCAGGGCCTTTGTACTGCTCAGCAGCAAAATAAAATATCCCTGTCAGTCTTGAACCCCAGACCTTGGACTCACAAGACTGCATGAAGTACCACTAAGCCACAGCAGATATACAATAATGTGGTGCTGAAAGAAATATATTATGCATTACAATGAGTGAATGTAAAGGGAGAATAGGAATGGCATAACACAAATCTTGTTCTGTGGCCCTTAACCAGCAAGTGTTTCGGAATTGCATGACATGACTGTGAAAAGAGAACCAGCCATGCTAGTACGGAATAATGTTACAGTAGCACCTTACAAACCCCACACAGTATCAGAGCAGGATAAACACTGGCATATTTGAATAGGTCAGAGGCCAGACCTCCCAACTGTGACTGATTTACAGGGATGTCCCTGATTTGCAAACAAATGTTAGCTGTGCCCCTCTGACTCCCTGTGAAATGTACTAACAGTAGGCAGAAAGGTGGGGAATCTCACTTAATGAAAAATGTCAATAAGTGAGAGTAGACACTGCTTGCACGTCAGAAAAGGTGTAGTAATACATATGCTCCAAATCCCGCAAAGTCTCAACAGCAAAATATCTGAAATATATCACAGGTGTATCCCACTTATATGTACCTTTCCCTGAGGCTGTTCAAATATGTACCTGAGAGTATCTGAGGCCTGGAAGTGTCAAAAACACACAGGCATATCAGCTTGTCTGCTGTTACACACTCAGCAAATAGTTAAAGAATGAATTCCACAAGCATGCCCATATGTAGGAGTACACCACAGAAATATTAAAGGATGTAGCCATGTACTGCTAGCAACCACATGTGACAATGCCATTGTTCAGGTGCTGAAAAGACTGGTGTGGCTTACAGTCAAAGGATACTAGGCTAACCTCTGTCTACCATCTGGATATGTCCACAGGTGGGAGCTACTGAGACAGACTACTAGCCTTTATAGACTAACAGGTACACAACAACTCTGCATGTTCAGCAAGATAAACAGCGCACGATAATAAATAATGCTTTCCGCAGTTCTGCACCCCTACCCAAAAGTACCATATACCTGTGTAGTCAGGCACACCCACGGATGTAGGTAGGCATGCACAGTACTGAAATATGTCCAGTTGTCCTGCAGACTGTGCTAATGTCAACATAAACAAACCACAAATTGTTCAGAAGTGAGTAACGTACTAATGACAGTATAGCAGTTCACAAACAGTGCATGTGCCTGATATTCATAATTGGTAGTACAACATACTTAGTTGTCCTCACCCCTCTCTCAGGGGTGGAAGGTTTCAAATTTCACTCCTAATGCATTGCATATGCACAGCTGTTGCTGGTAAAGAAATGGGCAGCTATGGACCTTCCCCACACCCATCCTGTACATCCCGAGCTGGTTTCCCTACTGTCTTCCCCTCTTTGTGCACCCTTTATCACCACATTCCTATCTCCCCATTTACTTTTCTGTCAAAGAAATGAGCATGGGGGTTAGCGAGAGTAAGCACTTGTAAACAGTAGTAAGCGGGTTTGCACCAGTGTGCTCATGTGTGCGCTTAGCTAAGCATCGCTAAGCGTCGTGCAAACCTGCGCAAACCCACTTACAACTGCTTAAAAGTGCCTTAGTCACTGTGTATGACAGGGCCCTTGTACTGCTCAGCAGCAAAATAAAATACCCTTGTCAGTCTCGAACCCCACAACTTGGACTCACCAGTCTGCATGAGGTACCACTAAGCCAAAGCAGATATACAATAACTTGGTGCTGTAAGAAATATATCATGCATTACAATGAGTGAATGTAAAGGGAAAATAGGAAAGCCATAGGAAAACATTGCAATAACTACTGTTGTGAAGGCTGGACATATATATGTTGTTGAAGGTTGCTATGTGCACATATGTATGTAGGTTGTAGTATGTGGCATTGTAGACAGCAAGCAGTGCTGGTATATGTCATGTGGTGGTTAAATGCTGTGGGACTGAGCTACAGGCAGTGAGGCCTGCTACAGCTATATGGCCTGAGGACAGCAAAATGCATTATGCACAACACTGTGCAATATTATTACATAACCCTATGTCTCACAACTGTTACATAATTGACATCCCCACCATGAAAGGTGGGCAGTATATATGCCTATATGTGCATCTATATGTACAGCAATGGATGTATACATGTATGTGTATATATATATATATGTATAAATATATATATATATATATATATATATATATATATATATATATATATATATATATATATATATATATATTGATATATATTGATATATATTGATATATAGATATAGATATATATACATATATAGATATATACATATATAGATATGGATATATATATATATATATATATATATATATATATATATATACATATAGATATATAGATATGTATATATGTATATATATAGATATATATATATATATATATATATATATATATATATATAGATATGTATATATATATATATATATATATATATATATATATATATATATACAGAGAGAGAGAGAGAGTGAGACACGGGGTCATACGTACTGCAACAGGTGCCTGTTGACTAAGGCATGGACTGAACACCAGTGTTGGTACTGCAGTGCTATACCCCATTCCATGACACTTTACCCAGTAACTACCACATAGGTGGTAGCCTGCCTAACACTGAAGGTGTCAGAAGGGAACATGGGACACAGGTGGACAGTAGCCTCCCCTTTGATAATCACAGTGCCACAATAGTCTTGTAATCTGTCTACATGGTACGTGTCATCACAAAAGGTGTGTCATCTAGGGAAATATAGGTCAGTGTTCCCCTCTACTCATCACAATGCCCCATGTGGTATGTACCTCACATGACAACTACAGCAAGTGGAAAGGCCACAGACATACCTTACAAAGAGTAATACTGCCCTCAAACACATGCCCTATGCAGACTGACTCACAAAACCACAGCTAGAGTGCATTGAATACCGCCCACCCAGAGGTTACCTCTGCCGGACATACAGAGATATGTCACACCCATAGCATTCGGCCAACCACCATGTCAACACCTCACAATCCCTCCGGGCTACATGACCTAGGGCCCTAATCCTCACCACCTCACTAAACAGCACATGCTGGAGGTACATGTTCCTATCCACAAATATGCCATACTCTGGACTAAACCACCCAGCATTAACAAACAAGGCACCTCATTAGCAGATATCATACATACCCCTGATGATTGTTTGGGAGATAGATAATATGTCCTGGGAGTCACCTCTGTGTATCCGGTTGACAGGAGCAAGTGAAATCACATTACATGTGTGTCAAAGGCCAGGGTAGCATATGGCTAGGTTGCTCTAGGCCCTAGGGCCAATAGCGTATTACCTACCTATGACACAATGCACGCACACATGTACTCAGTGCAATACCTGCTATGTGAGGTGGAATGAGTGTGACAGTGAATGTGTGCAAGGTCTGTAAAGGTGTGATAGCTTAGTGTGAGGTTGTTTCTGTCATGGTAGTTTGTGTCCTAGGTGTGAGGCCAGAGAAAGATGTGTCAGTTATTGTGATGCAGACATAGTAGGATGGCATATGTTGTAACGTAGTTCCTTTTGTACGACTATGGTGTCCCATTGTAGGCTGAAGCAATACATGTATGCTCAGTAAGTGGTACTGCTGGTGAATCCAGCTCACATATGAACTGTTGTACTACCTGAAGCTGTAGACCTAAACAGCATAGTATGGTGTATGTTCACATTCTCTGGTAACAATGTCTTATGTGTTTCCTGTAGTCTGCACAGATTGCATACCTCAGGCATAGGTATCTGTAAGTAGGAGAACACAGTACTGTTATGTACACAGGTAATGCTCATCTGTGTCAGCATACATTTGTGTGTTGTATGTATGTCTGATGTGTGTGTAATGATGCCTGTACCATGCACGCAATCACATGTGTGTTACAGGGTATGTGTGTGTACCTAGCAACATGTATACTCTGTTACAGCAGTATGCCAGCTATATTAACAACCGTGCACATATGTTAGGTAGGGATATGGCATCAACGACTAGGGTGGTTTACTAGTAATACTGTAAATGTACTTTACATTCATTGCATTGGATGACATATTTCTTCATGCATTAGCTTGATATATACCCCCGTGGCGAGGTTGTGCATTGTATCCCAAACAGTGTGCCGAGTACTGGTGTATACTGGTTTGTTATATGGAGTGTGGCAGGCACTGTCAGCCAGTTGTGGGCTGAGCACTGATATGTGGTATTGAATGTGTGTATCCTCTGACAGACAAACAGATGCTATATATGGCAGTTAAGTGATATCTGTACTTAATAATGTTAAGTGTGCCACATGACTTGCTCACACATATCGTTTAATTGCCTTCCAGGTTTATGGCTCATCAACGCAATCCGTCATATACAGCTGCGGAGGAACAGGAAATACACAACAGCCTGGTGCAGCACTATACACTGCTGTTTTCCAGGTCCAGCCAGCACCAGCATGAGTGTACTGCACTGTGGCAAGATCTTGTCCGTTGGGTAAAAGACATAGACATGCATAACCGGACATATGAGCAGGTACGCCATCACTGAAGTGATTTAATTAGACATGTCCGGCGGCGTGCATCTGATATCCATAGACAACAGCTTGCCACAGGGGGTGGGGTGGCCATATTTCCCCCCCTAACCAGAGTGGAGGAGCTGCTCCTAAGCGTGGTGGCTCCTGGCCTACAGCAGCAACAGCATCACACATGTGTCATCATGGAGGCCAGAGCCACCCAGCATGATGACATGGAGCATGCAGGTAATATGCCCTAGCTGTAGACTACTGTTACCTGTATTGTTAGAATATGCATATGTGAGATGTGTACTGTGTGTTCAGCAGTTGTGCTGCCTTTGTGTGCAATACTGATATTTGGAATAGTATCTGTACACCTGTGACTGTTGACTGTTGTTCTACTGTAGTTTAGCGCACTGACAGTAGCAATGCCACAGTTGTGGTCACTAACAAACTGTGTCATATTCTTGTAGGTCCCTCTGGTGTGAAAGCAGGGCAGATGATACATGCTGGTGAGTGTGTTAACACTTTAATATTGGTAATGACATGTGCATGTCATAGGTGAGGTGTAGGCCATGTACACGTAACACACCTACGCATAATGCATGCTGTGCATGTTTGCTGTGAGACATTAAACATCACCGTAAAGTCAGTAGCTGCCTCAATCACATGCAATGCACAGAGCAGCAGACACATTTGTGGCAACACTGTAGTGCACATTGGATATGCATAGTTGCTACAGCTGTACACAATAGAAAACGTTTATCATACGCAGTACACGAAAACATGCTACATTTGGCATTACCACACACCCGCTGTAAGGTCACACTTCAGTATCCCACATGTCATGCACACACACATGATGTACCCCAGGGGTAGAGGCCTATCATGGGGCTGTGCAACACTCTTCAACACATAACACAGTCATGTTAGGCAATGCTCCCTATTGGGCACCTCACACACCCATGTACAAAGTGGCTGTGTAATTGTGAACATAGCCACGGCAATGCAGTTCAGGTACAGCATGCTAGGCAGTGGTCTTGCACACATTAGTAGCTGTGAGTGACCACAAAATGCATGATGATGATGGCACAGGGTACTACACCCCATCCAGTTACAGTGATCACAGTACTACTCATAGCAGTCATTGCTGTGCACCTCAATGTTGTATGTGTGCAAACATATGCACCTATACACAATATGCATAGCATGTTGTGTGTGTGCTTACATATGCCAGTATACACAATATCCACAGCAGTCGCCATCCAAACAAAGTGTCACATATATGTCCTGGAATGCTAATGGGTGTATAGGTCACATGACACACATTGGGTATGTGTGGTGTTTAATGTTGCAGTCATGTAGCATGCCATGCCATGGCTGGCACTGACATATCTGCAATATGTCCCACACTCACCATAACCACTGTACACTGGCCATGTCGAGCATTGGGATTACTTCACGTCAACATGCACCACTCATCCCGTGTGTGTACATAGCATGCATGTGCTACACCTGTGCCCAGTATTATTTGCTATGGACACAGACACTGTACTCAGACATGGAAATCTATGTGTCACATAGATAACACATGCAGCCATGGCATGTATACATGTGAGTGATGGTGCACAGGGCATTGCAGAGCTGATAATACTTGCACAGCAATGTTGTGTCCAGGTACACATTGTGTTCCAGGGTGTAGCCAATCACTGAACAACTACACAGTTGCATCAAAGCCATGTACACTGCCCTGAAAAAGGGGTGTCTACACTTGCACTGCATCGTCTTGTGCAACACATATTCTGCATGCTGACATGTGTGCGGTGACTGTTTGCCTTGTGTTACTGACACCCACCTTCACCCACTATAGAGTATGTGTTGGATTGCTGGCGTGTGTGTGTATGTGCTGTAATGAGGAGTGTATATGTGTGCATGTGTGCATGTGTGCATGTGTGCATGTGTGCATGTGTGCATGTGTGCATGTGTGCATGTGTGCATGTGTGCATGCATCATGTGCAGACTGTAAAGTGTGTTTCCTGTCTTCCTCTCACAGGTGCTGAGTTAGGGGTGGCCGAAAGCAGCAGGGGACCTGAAGCCACTGCCACGAATAGTGGTGATGATGAGACATGTATTCTGGCACAGGAAGGTTTGACAGGGTCTCTCGTTGGTCCGCCAATCAACAGTACACAGCGTTCAACACCATCTATGCACACTCTCATACTGTCAATACATCCCTCATCACCAATGGCCATAGGCGAGGGACTGCATACAGTTGGCATTGACCAGGAGAGTGTGGTACCCATGGCACTTGCATCCCCTCACAGCAGCCATAGCCAGATTCCTGGAACAGTACCACATAGGCGGAGGTCCAGGGGTTCTCGGGGGAGCACTGCTGGTCATATTGCCCCTGGCAGACATGCCCTCACAGGTCTTACAACATCCATTATGTTCCGGGTTGTAATGCAGGCTCAGGCATGTATGGAACGGTACACCAGACAGGGACTTAGGGCGCAGAGGGCCTATTATACCGCCATCAATGACAGCATCTGTGACCTTGCCGGTGCCATCCAGAATTACACCGAGGTCATTGATAGACGTTGGGGGGAGACAGTAGATGCCCTCTACAATATGTCTTCCATGAGCCAGGACCTTGAGGGATGGTTGCGACATCGACGTGGATGCATGCCAGCAACAGCTGGCAGTAGTCGCGGACGGCCCACAGTTCACAGCCACTCCCGTAGTGGCAGTACCAGCCCCAGCCATGCTGGGGATGGCCTGTCCATTGACCGTCCTGGTAGACCACATGCACGTGGCTCTGGCCAGTCCCAGCAGGGACATGGGTCCAGTCATCATACCTCTGCCTCTGATGACAGTACCCAGTCAGGGTTGGTACCCGATACTGTCCGTAGCACTCCTGCCAGGCACAGGTACTGTGTCCGTGGCCGGAGACAGTGATCTGTACAGCCTAGCAGGTACAGTCTGTGGCTGTCCCACAAACTACAGTATATGGCAGCCACATGGTGGAGCTGTGTGCATGCAGACACACACACATTAACCAAACAACTAGGGCTCACACATACACACACATTACACCAATGTTGGCCCATGCTGTACTGTTGTCCCTCACACACACACACACACACACACACACACACACACACACACACACACACACACACACACACACACACACACACACACAGACATGTCGATTGGTTGGGTCTATGTCAGGCTCTGGCAAACAACAACGCACCCTGTGCATATAATGATACCTGTGTCACCTCCTGTCATCTGTAACATTGATGCAGGAACAGGCTAAAATGGTGCTGATGCACAGGGTGACATTATAGCAGTGTAGCAATATTAGCAAGCTGTCAACAGGAAAGTGTAATGACATCCTTGTAGGTATGTCTGAGAAGGCATTATGCATCAAAGCTCTGATTGTCAATATAGCATTGTTTACACCACTGTTAGGTCTGAGTATGTATTGTCCACCCATGTGCCACTTGGCTGAAGTGTAATGTGCTGCTAGCATGTGTTAGTGAGTGGACAGTATGTGCGTAATGTGTGCAGTACAGATTAGCAAGTGTACATCTGTGAACATGGTGGGTGAGCACTGTCTGCATATACGTGCATGGTGGACACATGGGATGTGTGGCATACCCTGTTCTACACATTGTTAACATCTCATAGTAACTTTCAATGGCCAGTATGCATTCTACTACAGTTATGTACTAACATGGATCCACATGTGTGTATGACATGGGTTGACACTATGCTGTGGGTGATACTGTTAATATCTGTCAATGATTTGCGGTCTGGTAGTATGCACAACCTCAACAGCATGACTAGAAGCAATCATTGGATGATGTCCTGACAAATGACACACAGTTGTAGGGAACTCAGTAACAGTTGGATCCTTCCGGTACTATACTCTAACACTAACCAGTGGTATTGACCACCACCCATTCCTGGGACCACACCTGTTTGGCATATAGCCCCCTTAGGTACATGCAAACACACTAGGGATGTGTCCATCCACATCTGGAAATGCATGCATTGGCCTACAATGCATTTCCTGGATGGAACACGTATCCTACGCAAGGGTATCATACAGACAGATACCTGTTGTCTGATACATGCTGTATAGCAGTAAGCCGGCTATGGCATAGTCATCCACATTTACTATACATACTATCCCATCAGTACCACATCAATGGTAGACCTCAACATGTATGTTGGGTACCAATGTGTACATACAGCCTCGTGATATGTCATGTGTCCCTTGGTATCCACATATCCATAGGTATTGTGGAGTCCCTCAGTGTATCAAATAAGACATTAGAGGCCTGAATGCATATCCACAAGGCAGTTGTACAGCTATACAGACTGTCCATTATTGCCAGTCGTTGTTGTGTATGAACATGTCTGACATATACCCCAGGCATATACCCTCACTCACACTACTCTTTAGTAACTGTCATGGGTGTGTGTGGCACGGGTCTACTTCTATTCGCTGACAGCCCATTTCACTGAAACCCATTTTGTTGACAGCTCATTTCATTGACAAACATTCTAGGAATGGGGGGCTGTGCCCCCCACACCCCCCCAACTATATATAACAACTCCACAGTCGCACAACAGTGGGGAGGGGGGCAAAACCCAGGTTTATGCCTTGAATACTTTTGTCAATGAAATGAGCTGTCAACGAAATGGGTTTCAGTGAAATTGGCTGTCAGCGAGTAGAAGTAGACCCGTGTGGCACAGATGACCTTGGCCACAGATTGCAACAGTGGACGGCCTTGTCACATACATACATATGTGACCTACGACCTGAGAAGCAGCGGCACAACCTGTCAATGGAAACAGATGTATTCATGTAGTATGCAGGCTTCACACCTATGTACTGATTGAGGGGACATGTACACATATATATTTGCCACGCAGATACTTGATGTGTGCAAAGCACTTACTGTTTTAATCATAATATGTCCTACCATAGTAAAACCAAAACCCACACCACATTGACCAACAGTGACACACACACTGTCAGTGTTTGCAGGATTCAAACCCCTACTTAACTATGTTATGATACTAGTGAGAGATGCATTAACATGGTGCACTCTTTGCTTTACTTCCTGGTTTCTCTTCTCCGTCTGTATTTGTAGGATGGTGACATCATCAGACTTTCCAAAGAGGAATGTACCTCTTTTAGTGAGTTTTCCCAGTCTCCAAAAAGGGCACTCCTCTCAAAGGAAACTGCACACCCCCCCCACACACACACACACACACTCAGTCAGTGTTTGTAGGATTCAAATCTACCTAACTACATTATGATACTAGAGAGAGACACATTAACACGGTGCGCTATTTGCTTTATTGGCTGGTTTCCCTTCTCCTGCTGTATTTGTAGGATGGTGACATCATCAGACTTTCCAAAGAGGAATGTACCTCTTTTAGTGAGTTTTCCCAGTTTCCAAAAAGAGCACTCCTCTCAAAGGAAACTGCACACATACACACACACAGTCAGTGTTTGCAGAATTCAAACCCCTACCTAAGTATGTTATGATACTAGAAAGAGATGCATTAACACAGCACGCTATTTGCTTTACTGGCTGGTTTCTCTTCTCCTGCTGTATTTGTAGGATGGTGACATCATCAGACTTTCCAAAGAGGAATGTACCTCTTTTAGTGAGTTTTCCCAGTCTCCAAAAAGGGCACTCCTCTCAAAGGAAACTGCACACATACACCCCCCCACACACACACAGTCAGTGTTTGCAGGATTCAAACCCCTACCTAACTATGTTATGGTACTAGAAAGAAACGCAGTAACATGGCACGCTATTTGCTTTACTGGCTGGTTTTCCTTCTCCTGCTGTATTTATAGGATGGTGACATCATCAGACTGGACATGGTGATGTGTGTACACTTTGTTTTATGCCATTCCAGGAATGGTCCATGTGGGTCAGCAGGTGTCAACAGCTTGAACAGGACCTCATAATCCTTATCTTGTGTGATCTATCTGTGGACACATTGACATTCCTTCATATGTCAACACATATTTATGCACAGCTTGTTGGTTTTGTGGATACTACATGTATCTGGGATGTTGATAAAGGGCTATTCAAAGTCTATGTGAGACATGTGTAGCTGTGTTCAGTGATGTATGTCCTGGGTGGCTGCCCTACAAACAGTCTAGCATGTTTGGGAACCATGATCCGCACATGAACATACCACAGTTGGTAGGGCTGTGTGTATGTCAACTTCCAATAGCTCTGTTTATGACTTCAACCATGATGGACTCCATGACCTTGCAGATCAGACTTCATAGGCATACTGGACTGTACTTCCCATGGTGTGTTGTGCACCAACACTTGTGGGGAGTGCCATATGTTGCTGTAACACATTCAACGGTTCCAAATCCTGTGTAGGGGGTGAGGCTCAGCTGACTGTTCAGGTGCAGGATCTGTTTGTTCTGTAGTTTATGCATGACACATATTGGGAATCAATGTATTCCACTTGCTGCCATGCTTTTGGCATTGGGGGTAGCTGCTCATCCATTCTACATGTGATATCTCCTGGTATGATGATATGGACTATCGTCAGTGGGAGACGGGTATGTATGTATATATGGGCCTATCTGTCAGGATATCGGCATTGTCAGTCAGGTACAGTTGGCCCTGACTCAGAACATATATGGGTGTACATTGCTATTTATGACATAGCTGAAGGAGGTGCCATGATTCAGTCTGGACTCCTTCTCAGCTACTCTTTACAAAACACCAACGAACCTGAGCACTAATCCCTGTTATACTCTTTTACACACTTAACACCCTACTGATGCTTTATGATCAGGCTACAGAGTATGTCATCATAATATACTGGCATGTCCAGGGGTTGGTTTTGTGTGTACTCTCCAGTCCAGCTGGTGAATATTGTGATGGTGACACAATGTCACATCTGCCTCATGTACACAGACAACCCTCTCCTCCTCCTGACAAACTCAGATATATGTGTGAGATGCACCTATATAGACATATAGGGTGCTGAACTCTCTCGACCCATGACTGGCACAGTCTATCAGGTGGTGAAGGTAACCACACACACCACATATCAGTCTCACATATCCTCTAGCGACAGCACTCAAACCACATTATTACACATAGACATACTAGGATGCTGTAAATGAACTCTGCCTAAGCAGCAGAGTCCTCCAAAGCAGACACACACAAAACTGCTACCCCACTACAATACCCACATATCACATAGTTCGCAATGTCAGTGTGCCACACAGTCACTGCCCTTCGGGCTAAACAACACACCTAATACACTTGTAATAGGTGACACGTATTGTCAGACACACAGACATACCACTCACCAGCCCAAACAAGGGAATAGTCACTTTGGGCTGTCTGTTGGGTGCCAGGATCTGCCACATAACACATGCAGTCAGGTCACTCCAAAGCAAGTACAGGACTGGCACCATCATTGTCCATGCTGGTGCATAAAACCTCAGACTTTACTCCCTGGACCACATGACATGATACATGGAGGAACACTCTGATCATGTAGCCCAGGCCAGTATGATCCTGACCTTGTCTAGCATCTTACACCCACCAGTTATGATGTCACAGTATACAGACAAGCATATCACATTTAACAGTTGGCTAATGGGATACAGTGTCTGTCAGCCTGTTGTGACATGCTCGACATGCCATGTAGCTTCACTATGGACGGTTTCCACCTGTCACCCTTGGACTTTCGAATGCTGGCTAAGGTTCTTGCTACCACCATAGTGCCTTTTTTAAGCAGGGCTCAAAAGACAAACCCACCTCCATAGACATTACAGGTTAAATGAAACTAAGGGTAATGCTGCTCAACACCAGATGTGTTACCCTCATATTGCGGCCACTCAGGACTCTCCTCAGTATGGAGGATAGTAATATCTGTGCACTAACAGATGCCTGGTTCAGGCTCACTTATGGACACCAGCACTACTAGATTATGTTTCATACCATGCTTTCTGACCACAAGACTTGGAACAGACAACACAACTAGGGGGATTATCCATATACATCACAGATACACACACCTCCGGGTTAGTAGCACTGCACAAAGCATCACAGACCATACATATACAACTACCATTGTTCAAAACTGCCTTTCAGTTTGTTGCCTGCTGCAGACCACCCTCCCAAACTCAGGAACCACACTCAGCTTTCATGGGAACTATGGAGAATATGAAGGTCTCCACAAACACCATTATATTGGGTGACTTCAAATACACAAATATTGACTGGGGATACTACTCAAGCCCCAACACCCTCGCCCAACAGTCGCTACAATTTGTAGACTCATATGCTATGGTACAACCAGTCAGCTCAGCCACAAGGGGAAATACATATTGGACCTGATCATCACCAACATGGGGACTCTATGTTCCACACCAGCGATATACCCCTCATTGGTAAGGTCAGAACATACATGTATCTCACTGGACATACATATACCTTCCACACACCCATCCTGGGTAATCTTGGTGAACTTCTCATGAGCCAGCATCTCACTTCACCAAAGCAAGGTGGTATCCTTCAGAGACCCTGAGACAGTGGCAAATACGGCTCAGACTGCTGAATCCTTTACATACACATTCTATGGACACCTAGTGGACTGCATGGATTGTGCTATCCCAAATAACAACAGGACTCACTCCTCCAATGGCAGGGGACCTGTCTGGTAGACCCCAGCCATTAATAAGCTGTACAATGTCAGGAGGAAGCTACTACATGATAGAGCACAATCCCAGATGGGGAAGGCATCTGTGATCTGTACTAGCAGACAGCTACAATCACTCATGAACGTTTCTAAAGGCCGCTTCTACCGGACAATTGCACCAGACACGTAGGACTATCACACGGCCTTCTTCAGTTATGTCAGGAACCTGGGTGGACACTCACTAATATGCTGTGAGTTACTACATACTGACTAAACTTACCCTGAACCCACTGGCATTGCCAACATCCTGGCAAACAGGTTCAGTGCAGATGTCTCCCCCCCATCCCCCCTAAGGAGCAACTATCCATCCCAACAGAGTGTAACCTCCCTGACATCACACAGTAACAGATGAGTGCTGCCCTCCCCAAAGCGTACATCACAGCATCAATGGGACCAGACGGTGTCCTGGCCTGCATCTTACATGAGCTTCATGACAGACGTAACCCTCACATTACATCACTGTTCAATATCAGAGTTACTACAGGATATGTACCCAAGGAATGGCATATAGTGACAGTAGTCCCACTCCACAGAGTTGGTGCCACAACGGACCACAGACAATATTGCCCTATAAGCCTAACTAGCCTGTTCTGCAAAGCTATGGAGCGTATTGTCATGGGACTCATACACATAGACATCAGGAACCTACAGACACTGTGTCCTACACATTTCAGCATTGTTGTGGGCAGATCTTGCCTCTTGAACCTGTTTGTATTCTTTAAACGGTTAACAGGTCCATCGACATAGGGACGGTTGTCCACACAGCCTACCTGAACCTTGCAAAACCCTTCAACACAATAACCCACTGGGCCATTATGCATAGGCTCACCAGCATCGATATGGACACATATCTCACACAATGGATTGCTACCTGGATCAGGGATAGCACCCACGTGGTCAGAATTGCAGGTGCCATGTCTGACTATACACCAGTTACACATGGCATCCCACATTGCTCAGTCCTGGGACCTCTCTTGTTCAGTATATATTTGTCTGACGTACAGGCTACCACAGGGGGAATATGACTGACCATGTTCGCACTTGACTGCAAACTGGGTGCCATAATCAACTCTCCAGCTGCCACATGCATACTCAAACAGGGTCTCACAGAGATGGATGACTGTTGCCTGAGCCATGTCCTACAGCTAAATGCCATTAGTTGCATAGTCATCCCCTTTGGGAATAACAACATGCCCACACATTACCACATAGGTAGTACTCCATTACATATGGTAGGAGTTGTTAGGGGTTTGGTGACATGACTTGTTCGTACTGTCACCTTTGACAATCACGTTGCCAAAGTGGTTGGACAGTCCTTCTATATAGGCCACCTTATCCCATATGGTTTCACATCTAGATCAAGTGAGGTCATTGTGCCCCTATACTCATCACAACCATGCTTGGTTACAATACCACATTTGGGGTTTCCCTTACTCGACACCTGCAGCAACTGTACTGGCCACAGAAGTTCCTCACCAAGCAGATCTAGGGACTCTCACGGATGCCCTGCACAGTTCGGATGCAGTAACTCCAGCTCTACTCAGTCACTTACCACCTACTCGGATATGATGTGTGCCTGTTGTTTACAGATATACCCAACCCAGAATTACTGGGCATGCTCCACCTCAGGATATCCGACTCCCTTGGAGCTACACACTCCAGGAACATATATCTCAGCACAGATGTTAATAGGACATGCTGGAAGGACAGATTCTTATCCCAGAGGCTCCACTCACTCCGGATTGTAGTCCCAGTTTCACATAGGCAGAGCCACCCACTGACCACCTACAGGAGACATCTTGATGACTGTATGGGTGATCATATGTTTACCCCTGGGATATCTTCTGTGTCCCTGCTAGACAGAGGCACACTAGCCTAAACGTACATGGGCTATCTTGTGTGAGCTACTATTCACACGCACAGTGTAGTAATCTGACAGGGTTGTGAATGCCAAACACACTCTGGCTAGGCTTGCACATGCCCTAGGGCAGATAGCCTAGTATCGACTTCTGAACCTATGTTCAGAATACACAATGTTTATTGCTGATACTGTTTGCAGGTCTTTATCGTCTTTGCTTTACCAGTTTCTATGAACAACTGCAGAACATATTTGATTATGACAGGGTTCCACTATATTATATATGTGTCTGTTGTCATATAACTGTGTGCACAGGGTGGATTGCTGGATAGTGAGAGGTTCCTGGGTTAACACATGCAACTGCCAGATATGTGTGGCCCACTGCTGTACTCAGACATGGCCTAAGTGTGTGAGCATGCCCAGTTCAGACTTTCCATGTTTTGTTGCCTGACATTTGTCTCATTTATTCGTGTGTGAGCATGCCCAGTGTGACCTTTCAGTATATTGCTATCTGAGGTCCACTACATTTGTTGATGTGTGTGAACATGACCAATATTAACATTTATACTGTGTGTGTTGGAAGTCAGGTTCTGTTCTTACTGCAGGACTCACCTTTGTGTCATAACTCGACAGGGATTATGCTGTGCCTGCAGGGTTTCCATGAGATACTTTGCATAGACTTATCAACATTCCTTCATACAGGCTGACCACTGCAATACTGTCATGGTTTAGTGGTTCAGTACTTTAACTATAGTGCACAGTATCCTGGGTTCGAGGCCCATCACTGCTTTATATTTTCATACTGAGCAGACCAGACTGCTTAAGGGCCAGTTAAGCAAATATAAGCATGTTGGCTTTTGTTCAGCTATGCCCTACTTAGACCAGGCTTGTCTGACATTGCTCAATATTCACCAACATTGCTGGACGTTGCCCAGTATTACTCAACATTGACCACAGTTGTGCTAGTTGGTGTGTGCAATTTTGTTTGCATATACTACATGGTGGTAAATGCTGTTTAGCACTGCTTTATATTGCTTAACACATGGCAATCATGCCTCAGGTGGTGCTGCAGGGCTGCCTATGTCGGATGCACATACTACACTCCCTGTACATGTTTGAAAGCAGGTAGTGTCAACTTAGGCATCCCTTTTACTATATGTGCAAGTCAGAGAGAGGTATCATTTCCAGAGTTCCTACTGAGCCAGTGTATGTGCTATGCATTGCCTCTTTGCCAAGGCCAAAGCATACTGGGCACACCTCCTTCTGCCTACTGGGGCAGGCTCAGGATGTTCCTCCTCTGAGTCATGCTCTGCCTGTGATGGCCTTGGCAATGGTGGGGGGCTGTTTGGCCCAGGCCTATGCTGGTCCTGCTGCAGCTGTTTTTGCAGGATCATATTATGTAGCATAGCACATACCATGACAATTTGGGGTACATGTAGTTGGTGAGTACTGCAAGGCTCCACCAGATGTGTCCAGGCACTGGAACCGTGACTTGAGCAGCGCAAACACATGTTCAATTACATTACGTGTTTGTGCGTGTGCCTCATTATGGTGTTCCTGTTCAGGTGTGTGTGCATTTCTGATGGGTGTCATCAGCCACGGCTCCAGTGCATAGCCAGCATCCCCCACTAGGTGACCATGTGGGATGTCTCCATTGGCAAATGTCTGGTACAGCTGCGTCAGTTGCCAGAGATGGGAATCATGGTAGCTTCCAGGGCAGCCAGCACACACATTCAGTATTATGCCCTGGGCATCACAGATGACCTGGCAGTTGATGGAGGGGAAGCCCTTGCAGTTGAAGTCGACCCTACCCCACTCATCGGCTGGTGCTTTGATGCATATGTGCGTGCAGTCCATTGCACCCTCTACCTCAGGGTATTCCACTAGTTGCTGGAAGAGATGCATATTGCTGGCCAATACCTCACGGGAATTGGGGAAATATACATGATCACCGACATGTGCTGACATGGCATCCAGGAACTGGTGCAGTACCCTGGATGCTGATGCCTGTGATATCCCCATCATATCACCGGTTGGTCTCTGGAAGGTACCTGTTGCTAATATTCTTAGGCCAACACATACCTTGCTTTCCACTGGGATGGGTTCCCCTCTGTTGGTTCTGTGTGTGAGGCGCGGCCTGCACAGCTCAACAATTTGCTTCAGGAGGTCTCTGTCCACTCTATAGCGCTCCACTATCTCCAGCTCATGTAGCCCCTGGTAGGTTACCCTGGGCCTGTACACTCTTCTCCGTCTCCTCACTGTGGATTGTCCAGCAGCATTTCCATTGTCACCACCCTCAGCATGTTGCATATGTCGCCTTATAACAGCAATGGCAGCCCATAACATTTCTTTGTCTCAGTAAAGCTTTTTCAGTTTTCACTTCTATTAGCTTACTGCAGTGTCTGTTGTGCGAAACATAATGGACTGTTGTTTGCAGAGTTTTAAGTGCTAGGCTGGGCTGGGCTAGTGTACTGCCTGTGTAATTGCCTGATTCTGATTGTTTTCACCTGCTAGCTCTGCTAATACTCCCTGGTAGCTTCCTACTATTTGTTGTGCTTCCTTTTTCCTTTCTGTTTCCTTGGGGGGGGCAGTGCTACGCACACAAGCACAAACACGCTCACAGCAGCTCACACGCACGCACACATGCTTACACGGACTAAAACTTGCTTATTCAGGTTAAAATGCGTGCACACCAGCGCAAACGTGCTTACAACTCTTTAAACAGCCTTATACATGCTTACTCCGGCTTAAACGCACGCACTCATGCTTACACGTGCGCACTCTTTCTTACTCGGGTTTACAGGCGTGCACATGCGCGCACACCCGCTCAGCAAGAAACATTGGTGTTATCCACGGCATACACTTTCCATTTCTTGCCTTTACCTAGCCTACCTGTTGACACACCTCTTTCCATGATGTGTAAATGACAGCTGACACATGCCACTCTGCTCCAATGAGCTTCACTTCTTTCATACATACCCCACTCGTGATGTCACCTATCTCCTACTCTGTTACTCCCCTTATCCTACTCCTACACTCCACTGACTGTGCTCATTTGCTATGTAAACTTGTGATTCACTATCCTAACCCTCCTTTGAATAGGATTGCCTACTAATGCTTGGTTACATCTCTTAGACTGAGCTTTCCCCCTTGGCAACCTCTACTCAGTCGCCATGTTGTCTTCAGCCTGCCATTCCCTTGCATTGTACATTAACAATTTAAATAAGATCCACATTTGTGGGCTTTAATTTTTAGTTTTCTGGTTTTTAAAGCACAGCCCGTTTGCGTGGCGCTGCACTACGCTTAAACATCGGAAATCAGAGAAAATTTTTTTTTTTTTTTATATTGCATCAGGAAACATTGCCAATGGCCATATATTTGGCCATTGGCATGCTTCCTGCACTGGATGCAACCTTTATTTGGAGCTGTCACGGCTCCGTTTTGCTATTTGCAGAACGGTACTCAGTTGTCAACTGAGTACATTTCTGCAAATAACACTGCTCTTACTCAGACAGGTTCGGGTTTCCTGAATCACAAATCTACCTCATTTGCATGCCTTTCACCTGCAGTTGAGGTAATTTGCATATCCCAGCCCTGTCCGTGTAAGAGCCGTTTTAGGAGCTCTCTTGCACGCCCCTGCAGGCTGTTCCTGGATCGCTTGTCGGACATGATGGCTGCATGGAGTCTTACTCTACTCTTAGACTCTGTGCAAGCCATCGTGAATCTGGCCCACAATGTTAATACTTACCATGCAGTGCCTGCAAAATTTGTACAGATAATGTTGATCAAGTGAGTACCTGATGAGAAAACAAAATGAAGAGGTATAGGTAGACAGATGCAATGGCGAATACTCCAGCTGGAAATTAACAATGCCAGCCAAATACCAGTCTTGTGTGCTGCCTGTATGTTGATGTTCGAGGTGTCTTAAGCTACTGTTGTCAACGTCACCTCAACTGATTTCTGCACCATCCTCCTCTGAATCAAAGTTATCGCCTCTTATAAACAGTAAGTATTGCTGATTTTGTGTTAAAGATCAGACAGTGGAAGATCCACACTACTGCTGCTATGGGCAATTACTTTCTGCCTAGCTTTTGTCCTTGCACATTATTTGTTTATTTATTGACGTTTGTTAACAGTGAAAATTCGAGTGGGAAGGTGCCCATTTTCAGTGGAGGCCTGGGGTGAAAAGTTCCAAATATTAAAAAAAATTTTTAAAAACAATAATTTTGCAATCTTCAAAAATAATACAAAACATCTACAGTTTAAGTGATACCAAATTAGACATAATGTGAATACATTGGTTAAGAATAGATGCAACTTATATGACAATGATTTAATATTTAGAGGAAAGTTTAGCCATTTAGAGGATTTAAAGGTAAGTTAGTATAATGCAAATAGGAGCTAAATATGAAGTCAGAGAAAAAATAGGGTTATGGCATATTTTGACAGAGAGTCAGGGGAGAGAAACTGGTGGAAGTAATGAAGTGAGTGAAGAAGGAAGGTAAGGAGATGTAAGGTATGAACAGGTACTTGTTCATATTTAGGGATATAGTTTATCCTGTAGTTGAGCAAGAAAAGAGCCATATTTTGGCTAGGAAGTTTTGCAGAATGCGTTTAAAAGACTGGAAGGAGGGTATTGACCTGGTGTATACAGCTAAGGAGTTTCAGGCCTTAACAACATGGTATGAGTACAGACTATGCTTAGTAGACTTGATAAGTTTGTAGGTAGAGAGGACTTTTTTTGGTCATTAGTTCATAACAATATAAAGGAACATATTTGTGTAGAATATATGTAGTGCCAGACAAGCAGATGAGATACTGGATAATTTTATAGATGGTAAGAAGCTGTATATATGTTAGCTAATGGGGTAGTTCTAACCAATTTACGCTTTTTGGTGCTATAGAGTGGTGGGTTATGAAAGGTATATTTGCTGCAAATTTTACCACTTTATTAGAGCATTGTTCAAGTTTTGCTTTTTGTGATGCCTGGAGGGTAGTAAGGATGGGATTATTATAAAATAGTGAAGTGAGGATGTAAGTAGTGGCAAATGTAGTTTTGTTGCATTGGTGAGAAAGTTTTTGGTGCTATAAGAAATTCTTAGTTTAAACTTTTTGTAATTTTTTTATGCAATTTTGTATGTGACTGCCAAATTTAAGATCCAGTATCATCTGGAATAACTTGCAACGAGAAGTGACTTCAACAGTTTTATTATTTTAAATTTTGTTTTTACATGAGAGAGGGATTTGAAGAAAAAAAGATGTGTTTTTGAGCGGGATTGATAAGAAGTTGTCAGTTTCAAAGTCATGTTTCATTGTCTGTTGCAGTTTCCTGAGTAATTTTTTGGAGATGTGCCAGTTTATCTGATGTGTATATGAAAGTGGAGTCATCTGTGTACTGTATTAGGGAAACCTGTTGTCTGGATGTGTGGAGGGTGTTGGTGAGAATGTTAAAGAGGAGCAGACCAGGGATAGAGCCATGTGGTACACCAGTGGTGATCAGAGATATGGAGAGAGGGTGGAGTGCATCTTTCTGACTGACACTTATTGGACAAGTAGCTTTTGAACCATTGGAGAGTGGCTAAGATAGACCTAGTGAACACTTTTGATGCGAAGCTTCATGTGGCAAACTGTATTGAAGGCTGCTTAATCATGTCTAGAAATAAGGAGGACACTAGTTTGCCATTATCTCTAGCTTTATTGACAGTATCTATAAAGGTTACAAGTGCAGTGTTAGTACTATGGGAAGGCCAGAAGATGTGCTGTGTGGGGATGGGAGGTCTTCCTGCTGGAGATAGTTTAGTAATTGTTTTTGAATACATTTTTCAAGTATTTTGGGGGGGGGTTCCTATTGGTCTAAAGTTAGTAATGCTGGATTTCCTCCTTTGTCCAGAGGGATAGTGTACATTATTTTAAAGAGATAGGGAACAAGGGCTTCCTGGACTTACCAATTTATAAAAATTGAGAGAGAATAGGCAATGCTGTTGGCTGGCAGCTATTTTAAGGTACTCACTTGGAAGGTCATCAGCTCAATTAGAGCATGGTTTGAGTTTGTTTATAAATAGTTTTATGATAGATATGGTCACAGATGTGAAGGTGAAAGTAAATGGGGTGATATGTGGCTGTTGGGCAGCATTGGGATTAGATTTTGGGCATTTCATGGTTAGTGAGTCTATATTATCTATGAAATAAGAGTTTAATTCTATTGCAATTTTGATTGGTGAGTTATTGGGAGATGGGTTAGGGCTGAAATTTTGACAGAGATGTACAATTTCATTAATGGCTGACCAGATTTTTTGGGTTTTATTTACTACTGTTATAAATGTTGTTATACTATAGTTTTTTGTCTTCATTTATTTGCATTTTAGTATGGTCATGGAGCATTCTGAAGTTTTCATGATATTGTGGTGTTTTGTGGTGTTTTATATTTTGCCATTCTTTCCATGCTTTTTCTCTGTCCGGTATTAGCATTCTACTCATTTTGGATAGCCAAATTGCATTATTTGTTTTCAGTTTCTTCCTTCTAAAAATTGTAAGAGCATTTAGGATATTTAGGAAAACCATGTTGAATTTATTTACAGCATCATCTGAGGGGAGGAATTTTTAGATGTTCCAGTTAATAGATGATAGGGTAGTAATGAATATTTCTGGTTTAAACTTGAACAGGTTACATGTTTTATAGAGGTGCCATTTAAGTGAATCTATGAGAGGTCTGGTTATATATACTGGGAAATGATCACTGAGAAAGCCTGACACTGTACATGAAGTGGTGAACTGGGTAGGGTCTAATATTAGGATCCAGTCTAATAAGGAATTTGATGTTTTGCTATAATGTGTAGGGCTATTAGTTGTGTTGAAAACATATAAGCTCATGCTAGATGTTGGGGAGTTAGAGGTTATGTCCAACCGACTGATATTGACATCACCTAGTAGTATTTTTTTTTTTTTGTGGAATTGTTATGGATTTCTAATGTAGGACATCTTCCAGTGTAGCTATATTGTCACCAGAGCAATTAACAAGGAGGCACAAAGTAGTATATGTTTTTTTTTTCATTTACTGAAAGTAGAAACCAGGAAGCTAGAGAGACTAAGTAACTGACATATACAGGTAATCTATTGGTCAATAGAAAGGACAGTGGCCAACTTAGTAGGTGGCCATTAGAGTGCAAGGACTTCTCCTTTGGGGGAATGTCAAAGCAACTTTCCAACATAGGGCAGGCATTTATTTGACTAATTAAAGTTCATACACAGATCTTTATGTTAAACATGTTTACATTGCACAATAACGGTCTTCTCAGCGAAAACATTTGTGAGTTGGGCCTTCTGGCAGAGCTGCTGCAGTATTGGAGTCAGGGATGGGCGTAGTGACCACAAAGACTATTACACAATGATGGCTATTCTCAGTGAAACTGTTTGAGATTTTGCACTTGTGGCAGAGTTCCTGCAGTATCTTCAGGAATGGTTGTACTTACCACAGACTAGTGCACAATAACCATATACTCTATGAAAACTTTCAAGAGTTTGGCCTTGTAGCAGAGCTCCTGAAGTATCAGTGTCAGGGATGGATGTAGTGACCACTGGATATTGCATAATGACAGTATTCTCAGTGAAAATGTGAACACTTTGGACTTGTGGCAGAGCTCCTGCAGTATCATTGGGTTCAGCACATCCCACCATGTAATTAGGTCTTTTCCTACATTGTGCCAAGGTGTTGATCCCTTCCCCTGTAGCAGTTAGGTCACCTGCAACTTGATTCCATGTCTTAGCTATCTGCCTGCTTTACCCTCCCTTTTCCATACAGGCATTTTCCATATGTTTGAAGTGCATCCAGGAGGATGTGGTTTTCTTTAGGACTGAAGGTGTTGTCCCTCCTGTGACATGTTCCCTTCTGCTGCAACATTTTGTAACCTGAAAATGCAGGTTTGCAAATAATTACATATTCCTACCCCAACAGACAGCAATTAGCTCTGTGGTATGCATTACACTGAGGAATTGAGCAATAGTAAAAACAAAGTGAAGGATTACTTATGAACATGAGAGTCTTACTTATTGCAATGCACCTGAGGGTTTCATCCCCCTTCTGTAGTGATTCTTTGGCTTTTCTTCCCTTTATAGTGTTGTTTGCGTTATATTTTATCAGCTGTATTATTTGTGATACTGCACAAAATGAAATATAGCTTTGCTGAAAGGATGGGGAAACAAAGATATGTAATTTCTCAGTTATTTACTGCTTTAGCGACAGTAAGGTAGCCTGCACTTTGGTCCTGCATATTTTTATTGCCATGAACCCTTGACTGCGGTCATAAGTTGTTTGTATATATATATATATATATATATATATATATATGTATATATATATATATATATATATATATGTATATATATATATATATATATATATATATATATATTAAGACCATGAACATAACACTGAATATGACATTTTACACAACCCAAATAACTGCAGATACCAGTATAGTAAGTACTTTTGCAAGATTCCCTGCCTTACAAGTAAGTCAGAGGCTAATTCTGAAAATGGCACTCTGTAATCCACTCATAACTGCCTTTCTTCAATAATTTTAACCTAACTATGCCTTTTATATAGGTTTTTATTTTCAATTATCCATCTTTCTTTATTTAAATGTGGCAGAATCTAAAATGATTGGCAAACGTTTGGTCCAGTTTAAACTGTTGTTATGCAAATTAGGCATTGCCACACTTTGCTGTGTAAACTGCATCAATGCACATATGCATTAGTGTATTTATTGGTGTAACTCAGTTTGTACTGCTCCAAATGAGCTACAAAGTGCTCATGCACACACTTAAATATTGTGTGCACCTCAGCCTAATGGTGTGATAGGGTGTATATGGAAAAAGTCCAGGAATGCACATATTTCTTTGTGTCTAGTCAGTCCTGCACAGTGTGTAATGGACCACACAGAACGATGTCACACCCTTGTGGGTGTGACTAAAACCCTTAGTAGTCACAATTTCATATTCACATCTTCATTCCCATTTGATGCTAGTTTAGGAACATACTAAATCTTAAAGCCCAGGGTCATGGCCAAACCAGGTTTGAGAAAGCAAACAAGTTCTCCTTCACCTGCAGTAGGCAGCATACCTGCAAAAGATGGAGAATACTGCTGCTTGTAGCACCCAAACAAAAATCGATATCTTGTGAAAGTTGTAAAATCTCTGTCTCCACTGACGGATATTCCTGCCCCAAGCAGCGCTACAGCCACAGGGGGTATAACTGTTGGAAAACATTGGAAGGGTGGATAAATCACATACAATTTTTGAGCTACTTGTTGAGGTACTTTTAATTTCTATTGTAAATTAAACCATTATGGTTGTACTATGACATAAATTGCATTTTAATAACAAATGATTAATTCTACTGTTGCAAGCTGTTGATGTTGTGACGTCCCATCTCTGGGTCAGTAATCAAGTAGCCTGCTTCTTTATCACTGACACTGGAGAGGGACATTCACTTGGAACAAAAATAGATACACACAGTATTTCCAGATGTAGCTCTCTGCATCAAGCACAATTTCCCTTAACAGCACATAGGCAACACACTCAGTCTGGTATCTGAGTTTCTGTTTCTGTCTCCTTCCAGGTCCTCAGTAAGACTCCCCACTGGCACAGCTATAGAGTGGAGTCCTCAGTCATGTGTCCAAGCCAAGTCTTCCACCACTCTCTCTGGGAAACCAGTGGTCTGTGTCCCTGCTGCAAGCAGCTGACACACACATTCTTGGAGATTTGATTTGCGCACACACACACACACACACACACACACACACACACACACACACACACACACACACACACACATACACAAACACACCTGGGAAAGGCTGGCACAGATTTACTAGCTATGCTCCCTTCTGCCCAGACTATAAGGTAGTTACATTGCCACCAGACACTCCAAGGCTAGCTACTGTAAGGCTCTTACAAGGGTACCCAATTATATTGAGTGACATTAATATTAATACCAATGATAGTATTTGACCAATGCAGTAAGGCTTTCAGGAGTGGCCACAGAGTCACCAAATAGATATAAGTACTCTCAAAGGTTAAAATGTTCTCTAAAAGACCAGCTACAATGAAATGTTTAAATATATTTAATGTTGTTCCTTTGGCTTTTCTCAGTTAGGGGTCACCACAGTGGAACTCTGGTCCACTAATGATTGGCAGTAGATTTTCATGGTGCCAAGGTGCCAGCTCAATGCCCAACCTTCAACAAAGGCGCACCCATTCACGCATGTCTTTTGAATGCCACTCCACCGCGGGGAGGATATGCAGACTCCACACAGAAGGGGCTCCAGGCAAGAATCAATATATTTAATAATAAATAATAAAAGAACATGAAAATACTAAATATCTGTTTACAATAAACATCAGAGTTTCAATCACAGGAAATAATAAAAATAACACAGATGAACAGATTCACACAGACACAACACTTAACTAATCTCACTATATTTTCTGACTGATCTAAAGATTTGCTGTTCTCTGGTCACTTAGTAGAGCAAGACAAGATGAAGTAGATGGGTGGCTTCCCTTCTTTGTCAGGTTCCAAAAACAGACTGCTCTTAGCCTTCAGTCTCATCTAGTATTAAAACATAATTTTTGTAATGGATTACAGAATGACATTACACACATTTGGTCATCTGACTTCTGGTTCCCATACTACCCCATTACTGCAAACAGAACCAGAATATCGCATTATGTGTTACCATACACACAGACAGAGCTTTGCTAAAATCTGTTGCAGTTTCTGGAAATCATAAAACAATAAAACACTTTGACTCTTCCTACAGGAGCTAATAATCCATTCTCTGGAACATACATGTTGTCTCTGGTTGCAATCAGAACTGTTAGATACAATCTTTATGGCCTAAATTAAGTAATTTAATTTCATACTATTTTTCAAAGTTAGCTGGAGCTGAGCTTAACCTCTTCTTTTCCAGTATCCTCTGTTACAATATTAATTTCAATAGTTATAATACAGTTTGATATAGAATTGTATTTATTTTTTCTGTCCAGCTGCAGACACTGTTGGTACATTTTTAACACAAGCAGCTTTACAAATACATTTTTCAACAAGCTACATTTTGTGACTGTTTTATACAAGATTTGACAAAATACATGTTATTTGTGATTAGAAACCCTTTGGTTTGGATGTTATTTGGGATATGTTATGGACATTAGGCTTGTTTTTTAGGCTTAGTGTTTCAAAAGTATGGTCAAACAACACTTATGCTGTGCTGACAAAATCAGAAGTTAACATCACTGACCTTCCTTACCACTTTGAAGGGTCCTTTCCAAGCTGCATGCAGCTTGTTGTGTCTGACAGGAATGAAAACCATTACCTGCTGCCCCACAGCATACTCTTTAGCTTGAGCGTTCCTGTCATACCAGAAATGTTTCTAAAGTTGGGCCTCTACCAGGTTCTACCAAGTTCTCCAGGGCCAAGCCCTTGAGTTCTCTGAGCCTTATCCTGAAGATTAGGACATATGCCACAACAGACTCCTTGTGGGATTCACACTCACCCTCCCACTTATCACAAATCAAATCTAGAGGTTTCTTCACCCTATGCTCATGCAGCAACTCAAAGGGTGAAAAATCTGTGGATTCCTGGGACACATCTCTGTAAGCAAACAACAGGCGGGACAAATATTTGTCCCACTCCCTCTTAAACTGGTCTGCAAATCCTCATAGTATGGTCTTTAGTGTAGAGTTTAACTTCTCCACCAGAACATTAGTCTGGGGTGGCAGGGGTGGTCTTTAGATGCTTCATCTCACAGTGTTTCCACAGACAAGCCAACAGGTTTGACATGAAATTAGCACCTCTGTCAAGCAGTATTTCTTTTGGGAAACCTACCCTACTAAAAATCTCTAACAAAGCATTTGCACCTTTTCTGCCTTGATGGAGGACAGAGCAACCACTTCAGGGTATCTGGTTGCATACTCTACTACCACCATACCTCTCAATAATGTCAAATTCCTCAGCATTTACTGATTTTGAGGTCCAAATAATGGGGTGCCACAAATTTCCGATTGGCCCCCTTTATTCCCGATTATGTCCTGGCCTTTTTAAATGTTTTTTCCTCAGCAATTTTCCACTGACGTCACGTGTGCAATGACATCAGTGTCATGAGCAGCCTGCCAGAATTTGGCTGAGGGCTCTGAACGAGGCTGACTGATTCATTGGCTTTTGTTTGGGCAGCAACAACATGAGTCTCGGACTTCCAGACTTCAGGTGCATCAGCTATCCTAAAGGCAAGTGAGAAGAATGCAATATTACATTCAATCTAACCATCAGTCTTCTGATTCAGACAGCATATAGAGTATAGACATCCTTGCAAATGGTGCGAACAGGAGGAAAAAAAGAATTATATTGTTACGAAAATTCTTAAAAGTAAAATTATGCAGAATTTCCACAAAACTTGCACCTGATGCTCAAAATTTCAGGATGTCAGTTAGAAGCAATTTACCATATTATTTTGCCATTCTCGTCTCAATATTCAGCCAATTGCTGTATCTCGTGAGAGCCCCCATACAAAAAAAAAAAAACATTAACTACAGTACATAGTACTTCCTTCGAGCAGACAGACAGTAGCTGAGTCAGTTAATTGAGGGAGGGTCGGTCAGGACTCTGGACTCTCAGGGACTGAACTAGGACTTCAGCAGGCAACCAGACTCAGGTCAGAGGCAGTTCTTTTACACTTATTACTTCTGTGTGTGCAAGTATTTGATTTGCAGATTCTGCTTTTGCTACTTTGAATTTGTGTAAACCATGCATGCATTGGATTACCAGGTCCATAACCATACTTGATTTGATTTGCAGGGTGTAGGTCCATTCTGCTTTTTACTACGTGTGTGTGATTTGATTTCTGTAGGGTGTAGGAGGTCCGTTATGCTTTTTACTTTGATTTCTGCAGGGTGTAGGAGGTTCATTCTGCTTTTTGCTTTGATTTCTGCAGGGTGTAGGAGGTACATTCACCATTCTGAGGTCTCAAAAGTTAAACAGGAAGTATTTATTTTTTGTTTCTGTGTACTTACAAAAGAT
>NC_056727.1:613578792-613746292 GCF_019279795.1 Protopterus annectens | reverse complement strand
GCTCAGCTCTGCCAGATAAGTAATGCAGCAGAAGGGAAAGGGGATCAGTTTGTTCAGGGTTTCTACCCAACTGTTGGTATGTGGCTCAGATCCCATGACATATTTATAGGTTTATAGGTTCATAAGTTCCCAGCCACTGGGTTTGCACAAGCCAGTGCATTTCTTTGTGCCGGTCCCAAGCCCAGATAAATGGAGAGGGTTGCATCAGGAAGGGCATCCAGCATAAAATTTTGCCAAATCATACATGTGGACAACAGTACAGATATACATACTGGATCAGTCGAGGCCCGGGTTAACAACAACTGCCACCAGTACTGTTCGCAACAGGGTGCTGGCAGAAATTGGGCTACTGTTGACCGAAGGAGGAGAAGAGGGGGAAGGCATGCCAGAAGTCAGGTAAAGGCTAGGACTGTGGTAGTGAGGGTTGGAACTTTGAATGTTGACAGTATAGGGAGAGAGCTAGCTGATACTTTGGACAGAAGGAAGGTTGGTATATTGTGTGTGCAAGAGACCAGATGGAAGGGAAGCAAGGAAGCGGGTTCAAATTGGTTTATCATGGTGTGGATGGGAGGAGAAATGGCGTAGGGGCTATTCTGAAGGAACAGTATGCTGAGAGTGTTTTGGAGGTGAAAAGAGTGTCGGATAGAGTGATGTTTATGAAATTGGTAATTGATGGTGTAATGATGAATGTTGTTAGTGCATCTGCTCCACAAGTTGGGTCTGCGATGGATGAGAAAGAAAAATTTTGGAGTGAGTTGGATGAAGTGGTGATGACTGTACCCAAGGGTGAGACAATGGTGATTGGAGCAGATTTCAATGAGCATGTTGGTGAAGGGAACAGAGGGGATGAGGAAGTGATGGGTAGGTATGTTGCTAAGCAAATTAATTCAGAAGGTCAGATGGTAGTGGATTTTGCGAAAAGGATGGGCATGACTGTGGTGAATACATTTTTTAACAAGAGGGAGGAGCATAGGGTGACATACAAGAATGGAGGAAGATGCACACAGGTGGATTATATCTTATGTAGAAGGGCCAGTCTGAAGGAGATTGGAGAGTGTAAAGTGGTGGCAGGGGAGAGTGTAGTTAGGCAGCATAGGATGGTGGTTTGTAGGATGACATTGGTGATCAAGAAGAAGAGGAGGAGTGTGAGGACAGCACCAAGGATCAAATGGTGGAAATTGAAAAGGGGTAATTGTGAGGTGGAGTTCAGGGAAGAGTTAATACAGGCACTGGGTGGCAGTGAAGAGTTACCGAATAGCTGGGTAACTACAGCAAAGCTAGTAAGGGAGATGGCTAGAAAGGTGCTTGGTGTGACATCTGGAAAGAGGAAGGAGGACAAGGAGACCTGGTGGTGGAATGAGGAAGTATAGGAGAGTATACAGAGAAAGAGGTTGGCGAAGAAGAAGTGGGATTGTCAGAGAGATGAAGAAAGTAGACAGGAGTATAAGGAGATGAGGTGCATGGCAAAGAGAGAGGTGGCGAAGGATAAGGCATATGAAGAGTTGTATGAAAGGCTGGACACTAAAGAGGTAGAAAAGGACCTGTACCAACTGGCTAAACAGAATGAACGAGCTAGTAAGGATGTGCAGCAGGTAAGGGTGATAAAGGATAATGAGGGAAACGTGCTCACAAGTGAGAAGAGTGTGTTGAGCAGATGGAAAGAGTACTTTGAGGGGCTGATGAATGAAGAGAATGAGAGTGAGAGAAGGCTGGATGATGTTCGGATAGTGAATCTGGAAGTACAACAGATTAGCAAGCAGGCAGTAAGGACAGCTATGAAGAGGATGAAGAATGGAAAGGCTGCTTGTCCAGATGACATACCTGTGGAAGCATGGAGGTGTTTAGGTGAAATGGTAGTGGAGTTTTTAACTAGATTTTTTAATAAAATCTTGGAAAGTGAGAGGATGCCTGAGGAATGGAGAAAAAGTGTTTTGGTACCGATTTTTAAGAATAAGGGTGATGTGCAGAGCTATAGTAACTACAGAGGGATTAAACTGATCAGTCACAGCATGAAGTTATGGGAAAAAGTAGTGGAAGCTAGGTTAAGGAAAGAGCACTACAGATGCGATGTTTGCTCTGAGAGTGTTGATGGAGAAGTACAGAGAAGGTCAGAAGGAGTTGCATTGTGTCTTTGTGGACTTAGAGAAAGCATATGACAGGGTGCCCAGAGAGGAGTTGTGGTTTTGTATGAGAAAGTCGAGAGTGTCAGAGAAGTATGTAAGAGTGGTACAGGATATGTGACAGTGATGAGGTCTGCGGTGGGAGTGACGGATGCATTTAAGGTGGAGGTGGGATTACATCAAGGATCAGCTCTGAGCCCTTTCTTATTTGCAATGGTGATGGACAGGTTGACAGATGAGATCAGACAGGAGTCCCTGAAGATGATGATGTTTGCAGATGACATTGTGATCCGGAGTGAGAGGAGGGAACAGGTGGAGGAGACCCACTTGAGAGGTGAATATATGCTCTAGAGAGAAGAGGAATGAAGGTCAGCAGGACCAAGACAGAATATTTGTGTGTGAATGAGAGGGAGGATAGAGGAATGGTGAGGATGCAGGGAGTAGAGGTGGTGAAAGTGGGTGAGTTTAAATACTTGGGATAAGCAGTTCAGAGTAATGATGAATGTGGAAGAGAGTTGAAGAAGAGAGTGCAGGCAGGATGGAGTGGATGGAGAAGAGTGTCAGGAGTGATTTGTGACAGATGAGTACCAGTAAGAGTGAAAGGGAAGGTCTACAAGAGGGTTGTGAGACCAGCTATTTTATATAGGTTGGAGACAGTGGCAGTGACAAAAAGGCAGGAGTCAGAGCTGGATGTAGTAGAGTTAAAAATGTTAAGATTTGCACTGGTGTTGACGAGGATGGACAGGATTAGGAATAAGTATATTAGAGGGTCAGCCCAGGTTGAAAGGTTTGGAGGCAAAGCCAGAGAGCCAAGATTACGTTGTTTTGGACATGTGCTGAGGAGGGATGCAGAGTATATTGGGAAAAAGATACTAAGGATGAAGCTGTCAGGTAACAGTAAAAGAGGAAGGCCTAAAATAAGGTTTATGAATGTCGTGAGAGAGGACATGCAGGTGGTTGACGTGACAGACCAAGATGCAGAGGACAGGAAGAAATGGAAACAGATGATCCACTGTGGCTACCCCTAACGGGAGCAGCTGAAAGAAGAATTCCAGGATTAGCCATTTTCCCTCTTTGTGCTCGAATTAACCTATCTCATTTGGTCAGAAACTATCTTTACCTATTCCATGGTTGATAATTATATATTACCTCTAATGAAAATAACTGGGATCATATCACAGATAATTTGAGGGGAACCACATATGGGATAAAGAATGTAGGAGCTGCCTCTGTCCATTAGTACTATAGAGGGTGGACATGGGTGAATTTTCTGTTTTCCGTCCATAGAGCCAATTTGTGCTTGAATCCAGATGGGGTTGAACTTTGTTTTATGTGTATGGGCAGTCAGTTACAAAGCATCTATAGCCTCTACAAGATATACCTGTCATTGCAAACTGTTCTGTTGATGTTGCAAAAGAGGTTTAGATCCCTAGACTGTGCATTTCTTATGCCATTTGACTTGCTGATGTGCAGTAAATCCATCAATATTGGGCTGGAGGATGGCTTGTATGCCAGACACAGGTCACCTCTTAGCAGTCTGTAGGATACTGATTATAGTGACATCACTTTTTAGTCAGTCCATGTAGGGCATGTTGCTTAGGTCTTGTATCCTTTTAGTAAGGTATGTCTGTAGGCATTCCTGTTGTTGCATGTGTCTGGACAGATACATGCTAAAGGGGTGCATTGCACTCAATGATTGGCCTAATGAGGGCTGAGTAAATGGAGACAATGATGTCTCTAGAGTTAAACACAATCCCTTTCTTTATAAGCCATGTAATATGGATGATTTTTTGTTACAACCATGGACACATGTTGCTCAAAAGTTAGGTTACTGTCCACATAAGTTCCTAAATCTCAAACAACACGGTCAACTCTTAGTGGCTTATCTTCAATGTGGTAGTTCCCTGGGGTACATGACTTCTCAAAGGAAACATTAATGCAGTTTTAGCCCATGATTTTGACACCAGTTATTTATTTGAGACAAACCTTCCGGCAGGATGGTTAAGTCATTTGGGGATTCAATGACTGCTCCTAGCTTGCAGTCATCCACAGACTTAGTCAGCTAGAACCCTGTGGTATTGGCTTTTATTTCAGAAAAGTAGATGTCAAACAGGGGAGGTCCCAACACAGAACCCTGGGGGAATCCACTGATGACATAGGGGTTTATTCACAGGTTATTTCGCTTTTCTATTATGCTTGACTGGAAAATTGTGTCAAAAGCTTTGGCCAGGTTCAGATATGCAGTGTGTACCATTTTTCCTTCATCCATTGCTTTGGTGACCTTTTTAAAAAAGTTCACAAGGTTGAGTAAGCATGACCTGTCCTTGATGAATCCAAACTGAAACACGTCTAGTGTTTGGAGGTTCCCTATGTCCTGATTGATTAGTTCCATGATTAGTCTTTCCATGGCTTTGCATATGAGACTGGTCAGTCTTATGAGTCTCTAATTATCTGTGTCTGTGGAAGGTCCTCCATTATGTGGGGATTATTTATTTATTTATTTATTTTTTATTTTACATTTGCTGACCGGGCTGGTCTAACTGGATATATGTCCATTTTCAGTAGAGGCCCAGGGAGAAAAGCTCCAACATAGGAAATAGTATCATAGCATACAGTATATGCAATAGGCAGATGTTACATTACATTCTTTTAGAATAGACAATACAAAAATTGTGTAAGAGTTACCTGGAAAAAAAACGTTATATAGCATATAATAAAATGATAAAGAATACCAAGAATTGTTATCTTAAATTAGAGGCGTGGTTACACGGCATACAATCTTATACTTACATACAGTACATATTCAGTATGACTGCAGATGTTGTCCATTTGCTTGGTAGAAAACCTGTATGAAGACTGAGACTGAACTGTGTTGTTAGGTGTGTGGCTAAATCATGCTTTATGCTATTTAAAATGCATCCAGAGATATTGTCAGGACCCATCGATGTATATTTATAGCTTTTGAAGACACTTTCAGGACTTCAACTTCTGGGATAGCTGGAGGTGAGCTAGTATACCTCAAGGAACAACTGGAGGGGAGAAAGAGGTAAAGTCAGAACTAAATTTATCAGCCAGCAGGTTCACTACATCTTCAGTGTCACTGTAGGTTACAACACTCACAATCAGCTCAGTGCATTACTGCATTGTGCTTTTGAGATTATGAACATAACAAAGAAATGTCTTGTACTTATCTTTGGCTTGGGTAACTATTTTAGCCTCAGACTTGGCTTTGGCAGATTTTATTAAGCTCCTAAATTGTTTATTTCAGTGACAAGGGCTCTAACATTTTGGAAATTGCTCTTCTTTCTTTTAGTCAAGACTATTTTCCTTTTATTATAAAGCTTATTGATATTATTGTTCTACCATGGGGGATTGTTTCTGGGGTTTGCCCTGCACTTGTTCCTTCAGGGTACAGATGCATCTATGTAGGTGTTTACATGCTGGTATAGTGTGGTGGTGTACACTTTTGTATATTTATTGAAGTTAAGTGGGTTTGATGGGGATTTAAAGCTTGCCAATGTATCCTTAGGAGTAAATAGTTTGCCTTAGAGAAAAATTTATAAAGGTAACTTGAAGTGTAAGGGATCTCTGATTTTCAGTTTTATTTCAATGGCTCTGTTATATGGTCAGTTGTAATAAGTGATGAAGATACACAAAGGATGGTGCAAGATGTTCCTGTATTGGTAAGGACAAGATCCAAGATGTTATATCCCTTTGTGAGTACTCGAATTAATTGTTCCAGGGCATTGGTACTGAAAAATACCAGGAATCTCTGCACTTGTTAATGGGGGCAAAGGCTCAAAAACAGTGATATATTTTAAATATTGCTTTTACAAACTTAGAACGTTGCTAGAATAACAAGATTCATATTAGCTTTTATTTTCTGAAGGATATGAAGTCAGTAACTCAAATGCATGTCACCTAGAGATGATGTAGATTTCCAAGTCTACAGTTGGATAGTTTTGATCGCCCAAGAAAATGGTACCAGGATAAACACTGAGTGATTCCAGTTCTTCTAGGTAGGCGTTCTGGCTTTCATGTGTCATGGAGGGAGTTGTACAGTTAGTTGCCCTTTCGTATGGGACATTTCTGATGGTCATTTGAAAATGAAGAAGCTGCAGTGCATCATGCATCCTTGGTGTGAGTGTCTTCTAAAGATTGTAACACCTCCACCTTTTTTTCCCTCCTTTGCAATCTAAATGTGTAAGATGCACTACAGTCCTGCACAGCTAGAGAGCGCTCTGCTATTTTAAACCATGACTCAGTCATTACATAGATGTCAATGTCTTGTAGGGACTGATGTTTTTTACTTAGTCTTCTAGCATTAACCAGTAACACCTTTGTATTTTCATTTGCTTATTTCATTGAGTTGGTAAGGTTATCAGGTTGACATTGCCTAAAAAAAGAAAATATGGGGGTGGACAATTTCTTTGCCAATAACCAAAACCCTAGAGGGGATAGATGCAGGCTCTGCCGGGTGAAGCAGTGTGGTCTGTCAATCATATCCTCCCCAGGCTGACAAATACTGGAACCCATCTGAATGGCACCATAAACTAAGCCAATTATTGAAGTCAATTATTTTTGCTCATATCAGAACATCATCCTTGGAGAAGGTAGAATGCTGCTCAGTGCTAGGCTCATACCTGCCTTGGACATATAGTCCAAAAGCTCCATCATGTTTCAGTTCATACAATCCAGGGAGGTACACCTCAAGTTACTAACACCAGCATGAACTATGACAGGTACCTATACAAAATAATTTAACAGGTGAGGAGGTACACTTTTAAAGCAGATAACTTCCTTTCAAAAGCTGTTATTATGTTATCCTTTCTTCCTCATGTTTAAGATCAGTAAAGAAAATGGGGGAATGGATAGTTTGGCTTAAAGTAAACTTGGATATCACTTTAGCCATAAAAATCTGATTAGTTCTGAAAGAAACCCTGTCTCTATGGAAAATGAAATAGGGTTGATTCACCATAAGAGCTTGCAACTCAGATACTCTTCTTACATAGGTCAGAGCAATCAATAAAACTGTTTACATGTTAAGAACCTCAATCAGTCAGATTAGCTGGTTTGAATGGAACAAGTGTTAACTTCTCTAACACAAAATTAAGATCCAAAGAGGAGGCCACTGGTTTCTTGGAGGTCTGTTAATTAAAACCCCTTTCAAAAACATTTTGACATGAGAAAGCTGTGAAAGATGGGGATCCATGGGCAGGCATGCTGATACGGCCATTAAATGAATCTTGATGGAGGATGAAGAAAGGCCATACGAAAGTAACTCATACAAATAAAGGCCATAGGAAAGTAGCTCACACAAATATTGGAAAACAAGAGAACAACTAGTCCTGAATAGGTGCAGGTTCTGCTGTTGGTACCAACAAGAAAACCTTTTCCGATTGCTAATATATTATTTTCTAGTAGCAGGCTTTCTTGCCCCCATTAATACTTGCTGCACTTCCTCAGAATGCAGGTGCCCAAAAGGAATTAAGACCCTATCATCCAAGCAGTTAACTGAAGTCAATTGGAGTGTATCAATCACTTCAGTCTTGTGTGAGTAAATTCATTCTGTGAGGAAATGTGTGCTAATTGCTCCTGGCCATTTCAAGAACAAGGAAATATTTCTGTTGCCTGGGCCATAAAGGGAGTCAACACAAAGACCTTGGGGTATTCCTTCTAAATCTTCAGAAATCCCTGGATATCAGTGGAAAGGGTGGAAAAGCATACAGGAATATTCCTGTCAAAGAAAAAAAAAGCATCTAACTACCAGACCTTCTAGCATGGAGTCTTGGACCAGAATCCCACAAGCTGATTACTTAGAGAAAAGACAAATGTGTCTACTGGAGTAACTCATCAAAGATGGATCAAATCTTGGAAGACCCCCTGATTTAGTTTGCAAATGTGAGGGTCTGTCCTGTCCCATTCAGCTTGTCTGCCACACACTATTACCCTGATGGAATGAAGGGTGCCTATAGTGTGAGACTGCGCTGTGTAGCTATACACAAAGCTAATATGGCTAGTCTGCAAAGTTGGTATGACTTGGTTCCCTCTGCTTGAAGATGTACCACATGAGTGTGGCATTATCTGAAATAATTTGACGAGCTACTGGGGATGAAAGATGATTAAGAGTGTTGAGTGCCTTGATTAGTGCAAGCATCCCTTTCATATTTATGTGTTTGTATCTGCCCTAGGTGTCCCACTTACCTTGCAGTATTATCCCACCTGAATCTGCTATCCAAGTAAAGTCTATGATGCCTGAGATGACTGACTGCCATGGAACAGGGAGAGATAAGGGGGAACCTGAATTTAAGGATATTTGCTGTCACTACCAAGTAATTGTTTTTTATTGATACACCTCAGCATTGGGATTTGAAAAGACAAAATATGTTGATGCTGGGACCAAAGAAACTTAGATAGCATTGTACCTTTCTCATGAGGAGTCTTGCCAGATTTATCATGAGAATCATAGATGACATGAGACCCAACATTCTGAAGTATTCTCTCACAATGACCAAAGTCTGAGTGGAAACCTTAGACATAGATCTAGCTCTATTTTCCTGTTGAAGAAAAGCTGTTTGTACTGAGGTGTCCAGCTGACACTCCAGGAGCACAATACTGTATAAAGAATTCAAAAAGGACTTTTTCATGTTCTTTTGGAATCCCAGCTTGTGTAAGAGATCTCTAACTGAAGTGAGAGGTTCGTGACACTTTGAAAAATACTTTGCAAAGATAAGCAAGTCACCTAAACATGGAACAAATATAAATAGATACCCTGTAGCCCGCAACAAGCTATAACTGGAGCTAGCCACATAATGTACACTCTTGGTGCAGTGGATAGTCCAAATGGAAAAGAAAAGAACTGATAAAGTAATCCAGACACACAAACCTTAAGAAACACCTGAGGTCTGGATGAGAAGGAATGAGATGATAAGCATCTTTTAATTATAGAGTTACCAGGAAACTTGAATGAGGAAGAAGAGGTAACGGATTGTGCAATGACATCTTTCTGAAGTCAGGCATTTTAGATCAGTGTGCATATCTCTTTAAGAAACCTCCTGTGGGCATGTACTAAGTGCATTCATTACTGAGCATGTGCAGGGACAGAGTACCATTTTGTAGTAAGCTGTTAAGATGTAAGCATGTAAGTGTGTAAGCTCTATCTGTTTATGTTTTTTTTTTATATTTAGTGATGCAGTTTCCATCCTGATGTGTTTCTATAGCAATAACCCACGCCTGGGTGTGGGTAATGCTCTATTACCTACCTTGGCATGGTTTTTGTCCGAGGGAAGCCGAGGACCAAACAAATCTACCGGAGTGCATCAACATTACCAGAAGTTATATATTTATATCTATGACATTATTTAAGAAAAGAAATAATTACTTTTCTTAAATAATGGCATTATATATATCTGGCTCTTGCTGCCCTTCCGCAGCTGTCTGGTGTTCAGCAGTTCTGATGTACTGCGATGCCTACGCAGTACATCAAACTGTGGGCAAAAAGCAACAGAGCCAAGATCTCCGTTGCTTTTACTATCTCGCTATGTTAAATGGGTTTAACATAGCGAGACAGGTAAAAAAATAAAACGGAGGCGTTGCTTTTTTTTTTAAGCGCTGCTATATATATTAAACTTCTCTTATAATCAGATTAAAAAGCAATGGAGATCGCAAGATCTCCGTTGCTTTTACTAATAATAGCTATGTTAAAGGAGTTTAACATAGCGAGACAGCTAAAAAAAAAAGCGGAGATCTGCGTTGCTTTTTTAAACCTGTGTCGCTATGTTAAACTTTTTAACATAGCGAGACAATTTATTACTACAGAAAAGAAAAGTTAGACGGACCTTTTTTCCGTTAGTATATTGAGGGATTTACAAGACACGCTGGTTGGGCTGGCCAATCCATTGTATAATATACAATAAAGCATCTTAAATGAACTACCCTGCCTGCTTGTCTTCCATGGATTAGGGAACGAGCGACATGGTATCGGAAGTGGCATGGTAAAGGACATGGTGTCAGAAACAGCATATATAATGGCCAGAAAGAACTCCAGTTTCTCTACTTTAAGTTTGAGAGATATTCAACTACAGTTAGAGGTATATACAGGAGTAGACCATCTTTTCTGCAAGTATAATTTGCAAAACAGGTCAGAAACTAATTTCTAGTGTTGAAACTTGCTCAAACTATTTCTTATTCACAAAATATGAAACGAAGAATACAAAATGCTCTAAACAATATTAAAATAAGTCAAAATGTCCAATATTGCTAGAATTATTCGAATTATTATAGAAAATGTTTGAAATAAAGTCCAAATTGCATAAAATAAAGAAAACAAGTAAAATAAAAAGAAATTACCTCATTTTTCACAAAAAATGCATTTTTCATATTTACTGAGGCTATCCGAGTTATCAGAAGTGTATGAAGTGTTTGCATGTTTGTGCAGTTTTACAGTAAAGTTATTTCACAAAATACTGCCATTTCAGAGCATATTTCACAAAGTACAGTGTTTTGAATAGATTATTGTGCATTTGTGTGTTACTGCCAGCTGCAGAGAGGCATTTTGTTCATATATAATTACAAGGGCCATATTTTCAGTGTGTTTGTGCATACTTTGCTGGCATCCCAGATGGATTTTGAAAACCAGCTCCACTCGTGTTTGATAATAATATTGCAGAAAACTGGAGAGTGAGCAAGAGTACAACATTTTCATACAGGCTACATTTTCTGATAAAGATGACCGTGCAAAGCATTTATTCTATTTAATTTAGCTGGGTCAGAACCCATTGAAAGGGAACATTCATCTGTGTATGCACCTGCTATTTATGCTGGAGAGGGGGAAAAATGCCATATCGTTGTACACCCTGAGTCAAGGGAGGATATGAGTTCTTAAAACATAAATTTAGAGAAATGTGTAACCGCCAGACCAACATTACAATGGAGAGGCATTTATTTTACCCAAGGGATCAAAAGCCAGGTGAAACTTTTGCTGCATATATAACTGACTTGAGAAATAAAGCTAAAACATGCAGATTTGGTGACTTAAGGGATGAGATGATAAAGGTCAGACTTGTGTGTGGTATTAAAGATAATGCTGTGAGAAAGATATTGCTTCGTGACAGTGATTTACTTTGAATAGGGCCATTGATATTTGTCAGATATGTGAGCTCACAGAAAAGCACACGAGTATGCTTACAAATGAGAAGAGCATGTTTCCAGTAACTTCTAAGCCTCACATTGGTAGTATGCAGCACATGGTTAAAAAAGACAGGTCCAAGCACATGGCAGCTGTAGCCCCTGCCACACTCACAGGTAAACACCAGAGCTTTCTAGCACTTTACAGAAACCACACAGTCTCAGTGAAGCATAAGAATGAGTCAGCAAACACAAAGCATGGGCCACAACCTAATATCATTGTTAACTGTTGTAATTGTGGTAATAATCATGAATCTAAAAGAGAGAAATATTTAGCTTTTGGTCAACAATGCCACAAATGCAATAAATGGAATAATTTCAAAAGATTTTGTAAATCAGAAGAATGTGTGCATTCTTTTACTAAAAGGGAACATTTTAAGAAATTAGTTGATCAATTAGAAAGCCATGACTCACAGCCTCATTTTTTTATGTTGATGGTGTGTCAGTGCTTAGTGAAACAGTCAATGCAGTTGATTTATGGGCCAGGAATGAAGTATTTTGTACTGTTCAGATAACTGGCAAACCCACAAAGCTGAAAGTTGCCACTGGATCAAAGTGCAATATTATGTCTGCAGAAACATATGCTAGAGTATGTGCTGGTGAAAGGATTGATTTGACAAAGTGTGCAAAGCTTGTTGCTTATGGTGGTGAAGAGATTCAAACCGAAGGCTCAGTAATGCTTTTACGTTACTCTGCTGGGAGAAGCTACAAGTTATTTTATGTGATCAAGAGGCACATCTATTCATTATTAGGCCCCAGAGACACTTTGAAAATGGGACTGCTTTCAATTAACAAGGAAGTTCACCATGTTAGCTTAACAGAACACTGTTCTAGGTTTGCCCAGCATGTTTTTTTCTACCTATGCTGATCTTTTTGAAGACAAACTAGGCAAGCTTCCGGTTGTGTACTGCATGAAGTTAGACACAGATGTAAGTCCAGTTATCAGGCCAGCCAGAAAAGTTCCAATAGCTATGCAGACTGGAGTCAAAGCCGACCTAGACAAAATGGTGCAACAAGGTATAATCTGTCCGGTTGGAGAACCAACTGAGTGGGTATCTGCCATGGTGGTGGCTCATATGAAAATCTCAGACAACATCAGAATATGTATTGACCCACGAGATTTGAACAAGACACTAAAGAGACCTCAACATCCAATGCGCAGAGTCAAAGAAGTTGCATCTCTCATGCCAAATGCCACTGTTTTTTCTGTCTTAGATGCAAAGAGTTCATTTTGGCAAATTTTGCATGACAACAAATCTTTGTTGCTCACTGCTTTCAGTACTCTGTTTGGAAGGTACAGATTTCTGAGAATGCCATTTGGGATAAATTCTGCAAGTTAAATCTTTCAACATGCAATCGAACAAATTTTTTCGGGGTATCCTTGTGCTGTTATAGTAGACGTCATACTAGTAAGAGGTAATGGTGAAGCAGAGCATGACTGAAACCTCAGAAAAGTTCTGGAAAGGGCACGTCAAGTGAATCTTAAGCTCAATTCACAGAAATACAAATTCAGGCTACAATAAGTCACTTATGTTGGTCATTTATTCATCACTTCAGGCCTATGACTAGACCCTTATAAGCAAACAGCCATTCTCGAAATGCCAGCTCCAGACAATGTTCAAGTCCTGCAACGTTTTCTTGGCATGGTTAACTACCTAGGTAAGTTCATTCCAGACTTGAGTCAAATATCCACACCACTCAGAAAGCTAACATGTAAAGATGTATCTTGGTCTTGGTTAGAACAACACCAGAGAGCATTGATATTCTGAAACAGAGAATTGCCAGTCCACCTATTCTGAGATACTATGACATCCACAAGCCAGTTACTCTTTCAGGTGATGCTTCAAAATTTGGTCTTGGTGCAGTTATTCCACAAGAGAGTCAACCAGTTGCTTACGTGTCCAGAACTCTCACCCAAGCTGAAATGCAATATGCTCAGATAGAGAAAGAGCTTTTGGAAATTGTGTTTGCATGTTCCAAGTTCCATTATTATGTGTGTGGTAGACCTATCCATATCAAAAGAGACCACCAACCTCTAGTCACTATTTTGAGAAAGCCTATGCATACAGCTTCAGCCAGTTTGCAACATATGATGCTGAGACTGCAAAAGTACTACTTCAATCTTGTCTACAAGAAAGGCAAACTTCTTTATCTTGCTGAGACATTATCCAGATCACCCAGAAGTACCACTGAACAGCATGAGAATGAGCAATTTGATTTTGAAGTCATGGAGGTGAGGAATTTTTCTTCCACCGGTCTTGATGAGCTGAGAGATCATACAGCCGCAGATCCAGTTTTACAGAAGCTCAACCACTTTTTCAGAGAAGGATGGCCATCAAAGCTATCTAGTTTACCTCCAGAAGTGTAACCTTATTTTCCAGAGATGAGATTTTGTCTGACAATGGTATCACCATGAAAGGTGCAGACAGAAACTTTCTAACAGTAAAAAAAGCTAGCAACACTCATGGTAAAGCCCTATTATCAAATCAAATAGCCAAATTATGGAACGTTCTACTCCACACCCTCCAAAACACACCTGAATCTACCAGTTTCAAACAACTACTGTTTCAACATCTATCCAAGAACTGGCATTCCTCCTGCTCCAAACCTGACTGACAAGATATCTATAACTCTGTCAACACACTTTCCCCTTCTCCTCAGTGTTTTACTACTCAAAAAATATATATAAAGGAAATCTCATTTGTTCATAATTATTATTTAATATGTACACAGTACTAATTTTATTTTTCTCACAGTGATCACCACTGAAATGCTTGTGTGTTTTTCTTTTTAATCCTATATCTACTAGAAAACTGTATTGAATACTACTTTGTATAGACTAACTAGATGATGTGTATTCTCCATCTTACTGTATGTACTGCATTGTACTATCTAATTATTGTATTTTGCTTATATTTCTGTGGAACTTTTCTCCCTGGGTCTCCACTGAAAATGGACTTCTGGCTCAGTTGGACTTTCCTGGTAAATAAATAAATAAATAAATAAAGTTATTATTCCAAAGTCCTTGCAACAAGAGTACATCACTATCTTACATCAAGGTCACCCAGGAGAAAACTCTATCAAAAGAAGGGTGAGAGGACTAGTATTTTGGCCTTCTATGTCACAGAATATTGAGAGAATACTTTCATCTTCTTCTGTGTGTAATAGTACAAAGCCACATCAACAGAAAGAACCACTTCATCTGAAAAAGATTCCTGAACTACCTTGGTCGACAGTAGCCACTGACATTTTCAAGTGGAATGGTCAACATTATTTGGTGTTAGTAGACTCTTATTCCAATTGGTTCAAGATTGACGTACTTCCCAATCTAGCATCCAATACTGTCATTACTAAGATGAAGCATCATTGTGCAGTTCATGGGTCTCTACACAAAGTTATTTCTGACAATGGCACGCAGTTTGCAAGCCAACAGTTCAAAGGATTTGCCGAAGAGTGGGACTTTACTCATTTCACGAGTAGTCCACCATATCCTCAGTCAAATGCTTTGGCAGAATGTGCAGTGCAAAGTGCAAAGCAGTTACTAGAGAAGTCAAAATGATACAATAGTGATGTTTTCCTAACTCTTGAATCTCAGAAACATTCCTTGTGATAAACATCTTGGTTCAACTGCTCAGAGAATTCTGTCAAGACAAACCAGAACCACATTATCAATAAGTAGTCAATTGTCGGTTCCATGTGTCAAGAACAACAGGTCAGTGAAAGCAAATCTGTTGAAGAAGCATTTAACCCAGAAGTCCTATTGCGATAAGACCAGCAAACCACACAATCCATTATGAGAGGGAGAGGTGGTAAGGATGCAATCGTCCAAAAATTGTGATCAGATTGGAGTGGTGAAGAACATCTTTCCAGAGCTGAGATCATACATTGTGGAATCACAAGGAGCATAATTCAGGCAGAATCAGAAGAATTTGATACCAGTGTCTGAAACTGTACCATAGCATATAGCCTGTGAGAAAGACTCTTTAACTCAGTGTGAGTTGTCTGGTGTTTCAGTTCCTAAGGAAGTTCCAGAAGCTATTTCCATTCCTGTGATGAATCCTGAGATGAGCTGTTCATTGAAACCTGTCCCTGTTGTTAAGTCCAGTCCTGACGGTTATGTCACAAGATCTGGTCAAACCTCCAGACCATGTTCCAGATATACAGCAACTTGGACATAAACAATATAAACAACCTGAGCATTGTGTTTATTTTTCTGATTGTCTTTATTGATGCATGCCTAACTGCAATCTTATTTTGATAAAAGGTAATCTTTTCTTTAAGAGGGAGGATGTAGATCAGTTTAGCATATCTCTTTAAGAAACCTCCTGTGGGCATCTACTAAGTGCATTGATTACTGAGCACTCGCAGGGACAGAATGCCATTTTGTAGTAAGCTGTTAAGATGTATGTGTATAAGCTCTATCTGTTAATAAGTTTGTTTATCTTTAGTGATGCAGTTTCCATCCTGATGTATTTCTATACAATAAAGCATCTTAAGCGAACTACCCCACCTTCTTGTCTTCCATGGATTAGGGGACGAGCAACAGGCACTATCACAAACAAGTCTAAAAAAGTGAATCTCTATCCAAAATAGAAAATAAAATCTCATTACCCACATCTGCTTGAGAGGTGCTGAGAATGCAGCAGGCAAACCTCCTTAAAACAGTACCAGAGGCCATAGCCCTGGAAGAATTATCAATGAAGTCATACACCTACTGTAAACAGAGAGCAGTGACTACTACAACAGAAGAAACTAAATAATTTAAAGTGGATGTTTCCTCAAAAGAAGAAACTGCAGACCAAACATTCCTCATACTTTCAGAATTGGTCAGAATAAATATTAACACACGAGCATGAGAATTCAAAATTCTGAAAATCAAAGTTGTAGAAGCATACACTGTTTTCATGTACCCATTAATAATCTTCTCTTCCTTATCAGAAAGAGTAGGATAGGAATTAGTGAACTGTTTAGCAGCAGTTGAAATAATTAAAGCTATAGCTGCTAGGTCAGGTTAGGAAAGAGTGTGTAAAAACTTAAAAACACCAAGGAATGTTATACATTCCATCTGCCTACTTATGGGCAACAGGCTGGCTATCAGAAAAAAATACAGGCAGACACACACACCTTTCAAATATGACAGAAGTGGAGAAAATGGTAAAGGTTCAGAAAATTCTTTTTGTAACAGCTCATAAAATTTTCTGAGGGTGTGAGAAACCTCAGTGTGCTCTCACTGAAAACAATGGCATATTCTGGAAATAGTCTCAGAGAGAGAGGAACTGCCAAGAGAGAATCAGTAATTGAGCTTTCCGTTGAGTCTGAATCAGAAAACTGAGGAGAAAATCTATATCTGCCCCTTTATCTTCTCGGCCAGATTCAGCATCTTGAAGGAAAGAAGGTATCCTTCTTTCTTTTACCAGAAAGCAATAAACAAGAAGGATCAAAAACCTGAATAAAACACTGATGCAGACCCAGCAGACCACTCCTTTGTAAGGGAATCTGAGGAGGAGTAGATATATGTTTAGTTTTCTGTTTCTTTTGTCAGAAGAAAATGTGGTCATCAGTGCTAGAAATGGCAGTAATAGCTTCCCTGGGGATGAGTACAGCATTCTAACAAAACAAGGAGGCCTTCCCTCTCCCAGGACCAACAAAAGTGGCTCTCTTTTGACCAATTTGGGGACCTCAACAGCCACAGAGTATGTGGCTAACCTCCAGTCCATAGTGACTGTAGGTGCTACACCAGACGGATTCAGAGTAAAAGATGATGTCTGACATACAACAAATGGTCACAGCAGAGTCACCCACATGCAGCTGAGCATACCTCTCAACCTGGAAACATCAAATATCTGGACATGGCCCATGAAAATAGGTGCAAATCTGTATGCTGATTAACATAAAATTTGCATACATCATTATGTAACCCTCCAGTGGAATTGTGGGATACCAACTTTCAAATGCAAACTGAAGAACAGACAACCAAAATATGGCACCATAGTCCCTCTGCAGCCATTCCAATGTCCCATTACCTAGCTATTTCACCCCATTTACCATAAACACTAATGTGTGCATACTGCTCTACTTCTACAATGACTATTTGTATTTTATTTTTACATTTTATAGCACAATGCACAAACACTAATAGACATCTGCTAAACAAAGCAATACTGTCTCACAATGAAAATAGACTTGGCATTAAAACTTCTCTGCCCTTGAAACTCACATTAATTGAAAATGCATTGAAACCCACACCACATCCAAAGAAAATGCATCTGGCCAGTGGTGGATAAGATTACCTTTGGGCTGTTTTCAAATCACTAGCCTCTTGCACACAAAGCAAGAAACTTACATGTGTTCTTTGAAACACCTTCCTGACTTTATTAAATTATATTCCTTGTATAATACAGCACACTTGTTAGACAGAGCGCATTTTAAATTTATTGTTTGAACATTTTTCCAGTAGGTAATGAAACAAAATGCATGAACCAATAATGACAAAACTGCCCAATTCAGAACATTTCCATCTTAAAAGTGTACTTCCACACCCACACAATATATATATATATATATATATATATATATATATATATATATATAGCCATGTAGTGCAGCGGTTAGCATTGTTGCCTCACTGCAAGAGATTCTCCTGTTTGATTCTCGGCTGGAACGCTTCCTGTATGGAGTCTGCATGTCCTCCCCGCGGTCGAGTGATGTCTAAAGACATGCAGGTAGGTGTGTGTGTGAATGGGTGTGCCTTCTTTGAAGGTTGGGTGTCAGGCTGGCAACTCAGCACTGTAAAAATCCAATGCCAATCATTAGCAGACTGGAATTCTTCTGTGGCGACCCCTAACCGGGAAAAGCTGAAAGACACACACACACACACACACACACACACACACATATATATATATATATATATATATATATATATATATATATATAGAATGACAGTAGTGTAAGCCATAGGCATCTTGCACAGCTTCTCATACTTATTTTCAATTTTAGTTTTTTTTTTGGGGGGGGGGGGGCAAAAGGCCAAAAACCAGGGACACATTTTTAAAATTGCTTGTATAATTTTGGAAAGTTGGTAGAATAAAAGGTTGTGTTACCACCATGCATTTCATTGCCAAGGCTTGAACCCAGGACCCTGTGCACTACAGTCAGAGCAACATACCACTGCCAAATCAGCCATCTTCTAGAAAGATAGGAAGACTGAAACTTAAATAGCTATCATTTAGTGAATTCAGTTCTCACTTGTCACCTTAGCTCTCAACCTCTTAGCACAAAAAACCTGGACAAAGCCAATAATGGTGGAATACAGCCCCAAAAATAGGGACAAATTTCAAATACTGATCTTATAAACTTAGAAAATTGCTAGAATAAAAGGTTTTGTATTACCATTTATTTTCTGAAGAATATGAAGTCTGAAATTCAAATGCCTGTCATTATTTAGTGAAGTCAATCCTTCAGTGATTTGCCACAGAAATCCTGAAAACCACAGATTTTATGAAGAGCAGATCAAAAATATTAGGCATAAATTCACAAGTGGTGGTAGCTAGGGAGTTTAGCCTCTTTTTACCTTGTACCCAAGGTACAGGGTTTGAGCCTGAGTACCGCCACCAGGTGTATTAAATTAGGGCATTTTCACATGCACACACCAGTTCTGAAATATGCTCAAGCCAGATGCACCCACCCACACACACACACACACACACACACACACACACACACACACACACACACACACACACACCAGACATTTCTGAAATATGCTCAAGGCAAGCTCTTCAGATACCCATTTACGTCTTGCTCACAGCTCTGCAGTACCCATGACTTCCCACTCGCAAGTGTAGCCAGAAGATAATAAAAAATGTAAATGTTTCCTTCCCGTTCACAGATCCAAATGTGTACACACATCTATTCAAAACAAACAGTGAATAGTGAGCCTGCCAGAAATGTGGGCTCACCCCCGACAGAGCTAACGTCATCTCGCACGCGATGACGTCAGCTCAAAAGTGAAAAAAAATTTAAAAAAGCTGAGAAGAATTTGGATATGAAGGGTGCTACTTAAGAATCATGGCACCCCATTATTTGGACCCCAAAACTTGGTAAAAAATGAGTAATTCAGTATGGTTGGGAGGTATGCAGCTGAGGCAAATTGCTAGCCTGCTGTGGTGGCAAAGGCTGTTGGCTTAACTTTTTTATTTTTGTCGTCGGAAGACTGTTGTTTTATGGTTAAGCCGAAAATTATGGGAAAATGAGCAGCTAAAGCCAGTAAAAATTTAAAGTCTTTAAAAGTCACTTTTCTCATAGAAAAGCACGGTAGAAAGCACATTAAAAAACTTATCTAGCCCAAAAAAGTAAACTAAACACAATTTCTCCAGAGGAAAAAATGTTTTTAAATACTTTCAACAACTTTTAAACTGACAAGAAAAATTAGTGGTCTCATTTATAAGTGCAATACAGTCTCATGACATTCCGTTAAAACACACACTCCTAGCTATAAAATAGAGAAAAGTATTAATAATCAACAAAAAAAAATTAAGTTTTTTTTTTCCCCAAAGGGAATGTATCGGCCCAGAAAAGTAACAGTGCAAGCCAACCATCAATCCTTAAAAGCCTCAGAGGAATGTACTCTAAGGTGGTAGTAAAGCTCTGAAGGGATTGGTGCCCAAACTTGTCTTGTAGTCAGCTCAGCTTGAGTTACCTGACAGTTTGAGTGCATGGCAGGTGCCTGAAGCTTTGGAAGCTGGCCGACAGTTATCCTTAGCAGGATATAACTGTTATAGCTAAGCCCACTGCAGCAGTAATCAATATGATGAACATCTATTACAATGTAACAGTAATTTAAAAGATCAGAGCAAACAGCAGCTTTTGAATTCTAAGACCCTTAGCTCTGAGCTGACTGGCCTGGAACTGCCTTAATGCATAGACTAGACCTGAACTAGCCTGACATGCACTCAGTACTTAAGAATGAAACTAGGGTGTAATACCAACAGTCAGACCACTTAAAGTGCAAAATGCAATGCAACTACATTCTGGAATTACTAATATAGGCTTACAAATCTTAGCTAAAGCAGATACAGGCTGATGAAATGAATTTAAAACCAGATCAAGAAATGAAAACACTTGCATCTCTTCCTGTATGTAATGGAGCTTACATATTCATGTATGTATAATAGATAGATCACTTATATAGAATGGTATTTTGGTGTGACCTGCCCAAATGTAGTTGTTGCTAATGTTTTTGAATCATGGATCAAACTGGAAGGTGTCATTTATATATGTGGTTCATACACACCATAGGAGCATAGGAACATATGCAGTGGTGGTGCTGTGGTAGCGTTGTCGCCTCACAGTAAGACGTTGTCCTGTTCGATTATCAGCTAAAGCGTCTTCTGTGTGGAGACATGCGTGAATGGGCGTACCTTCGTCGAAGGTTGTGCGTCAGGCCTGGCAAGTCGGTACATAAAAATCTACTGCCAATAATTAGCGGACCGGAGTTCCGCTGTGGCGACCCCTAACCGGGAAAAGCCGAAAGATACAACAACACACCATAGGAACATAAAACTTACCCCTACGTGTAGATGTCTATATCAATGACAATAGGCTTTGGCACGCAGTTCTACTGTGTACCAGCCTGATGCCATTGTACACAATGTATGAATAAGGCTACTCTCTATATTCATATGTATAGCTATATAGATGCATTTTATAGATATAGCTATACACACAATTCTTAAAAACACAGACTCGTGTTTACAAACATTCTGTAATACTTGGTCTCAGAATATAGTTGCTTTATTACACCAGTTTACCAGATTTTTGAGCCAACTTCAACTTAGTACGCTTGATCCAGTATCTTTAGCTATTATCAACAGTAATTTTTAAAGTAATTTCCATTTCAGCAAAGTGTGATATTTTATAGATGTTCTTACATTTACTGCTGCAGTATTCTTAACAGATGGGATTTCCTGCCATGGAAGCCCGAACGTCTGTCCAGTCTACCAAAAACTACTTGTTGCTTTTAAAAGGTACGCTGAATGTCACCCATAAGCTCCTTGCATAGCATAGGGCAATTATGTGATGTTTGGGCCTACCATAATCAGAAATTCTTTGCAACTAGTCTGAACATATTTTTTTACTGTTGGTCTGTTTATCTGTGTCTGTTTTCTGCCAGTTGAATGCATTTGCATTCCCCAGTGACTACCTATGCCTGTTTGCTGAATTCTATTGCTGTTACAGAGAAGTGCCCCATTGGGGATTTTGTTTTTTCTTACTTTATTTGTGCTCCTTGGGATTAATGTCATCCAGGAAGGGTAAATGACAGTGTGGGAGACAGATTCCCATAAAGACCAGCACTATAAGTGTCTTTTTTTTTGTCTAGGAGCTTCTCATGACCATATGTCTTGTTCTACTTGTCAGGCATTCATTCTGAAAACCCTTCACATTAGACTGTCTTCCCTTTCCTTGTATCTTGAGAACAAGTGTCTTACAATGGAAGGAATCTCCTGCCTGAGGGTCATCAGTTAGGGAAGAAGAAGGCAAAAGAGGTACGAATGGAATCTTCCTCTGTCCAGTCTCTGCTAGGTATTTCTCCCGAGGTCATTACAAACCCGGAGGGTCACCCGGCTCTGTTGTCAGAGTTTTCTGCCATTAATCAATTAAAAAGTGCCTGAGGCACATAGTCACTAAGGAGCTACAAGCAAGGAAATGTAAAACACCTTTAATAATGATTGAACAAGCACTTTCGTCCTGCAACAATTCGGGACTTCTTCAGAATGAAATAATAAAACACTCAAAAATCTATTTACATACTGTATCTTCTTAAAAAAAGCACCAAAAGATTTTTAAGAAACATATACCCCCCAAATCCAAAATGCATATCACTTAAATAGTTGAAATAACCAGCAAGTCCATTAATAGTTGTTACAAAAAGTAGCACTCTAAAACCAGATATACACATAAAAAGATATACACACATAAAAAGTAACTAAGTGAATGGAAAAAAGTATATACACATTACTGGTGAACATAGCTCTTTTTCTTGTAAAATGAATAGACCAGTATACCCCATACACCATTACACCATTGTGTAAATAATAATATTATTAGTATTGAGTACCTTAAAGGTGCTGTTATGCCTATTTCTTAGTAATATATATATATATATATATATGTGTGTGTGTGTGTGTGTGTGTGTGTGTGTGTGTGTGTGTGTGTATGCTGTATGTGCTTATATAAATTTATACACATATATACACACAGAAACAATTCATTGTAAACCCTCATGTAATTGTATTTATAATTATACCCATAATAATGAATCAACCATAGGAGCAGAAACATCAGTAATGCAAGGCAAAAAAACAAAATAGGATAGAACCAATAAATAGATGTTCAGAAGTTTGAAACTCTACATTTTAAAATAGGTTTAATAGAGACATGGTCATTTAACCCTGGGCTAGTAAAAGCATTTAATTTAAACTGCCAACATGTCTCCCTATGACAAAGCAAATTTTGCCAATCACCTTCCCCCCCAGGGTCCATATTAACCTGTTCTAAGATACCAGAACATTGTGGTAGACACTCAGAGCAGGTCCTTAATTGAGTCCAATGAATGGATGCTTCACAGGGATGTGTTTATGGACATTATCCACCAGTGGGGTAATCCTCAAGTGGATCTTTTTGTCTCCCCTTTGAACAGACAACTTCCTCTGTTTTGTGCCAGAGTCCCAGGTCTTCTGGTGTGGAAGGTGGACTCCTTCTCATTTTCTTGGAAGGGGATGTTTCTTTATGCATTCCTTCCCTTTCCTCTCATTCTGAAAGTCCTGTTCAAAATTCAACAGGATGCTCCCAAAATCTTGTTGGTGACACCATGTTGGCTAGCTTTGCTTTTCTGCCTTTTCTCCTCCTTTAGCTTCTAGATTTGAGGTTAAACAATTTTTAAACATGTTGTTAATATTAGACCTCCAAGGAAGCCTGCTCCTCCTCCCTTAGATATTAATTTTGTTTTGGAGAAGTTGATTCAGGCACCTTTTGTGCCTGCTGCTTCAGTTTCCTTGCTACATTCTTCCTGCTAGACTGTTCTTTTGTTAGCTCTTACATCTGCCAGATGGTTGTTTGAGTTGCAGGCCCTTATGGCTTTCCCTCCTTTTTTGTCTTTCATGAGGACAGGGTGGCCTTGCACTCCAACCCTTTTTTATGCCTAAGGTGGTAATGAGCAATCACTGAATCAATCTATTAATCTGCCTTCTTTTTCTCATCTCCACAATCTGATAGTCAGAGGGTGCTGCATACTTTGGATGTGTGTAGGCAACTTAGAGTTTATTTAAATATGACTAAGGCTATTAGAAAATCTGATCAGTTATTTGTTTCTTTTTATCCCAGATCTTTGGGACTTGCTGTAGCCAACCAAATTATTTCTTCTTGGACTTCTAAGGCTATTTAATTTTGTTACACTTTTCATGACAAGAGCCTTCCTTCTTCAGTTAAGGCTCATTTTACTAGAGCTGTGGCTTCTTCAGGTGCTCTTTTCAAGGGCTTAGAAACTAATTCTATTCTTGAAGCAGCTACCTGGACGTCTGTGCGTACATTTGCCAAGCACTACAAGTTGGATGGTATCTCTAGAGCTAGAGCTAATTTTGTTAGTGCTATTCTCCATGTCTTTTTAGAGGGCTCTTCTACGCCTACCCCCTCTCAAGTTTCCTCTTGATCTTTGGCACTGTCCCATCTGTTAATAATAATGCAGCAGTGAATGTAAGTACATAGTATTGTTGTGTACAATCTTACCACAACGGTAGATGTCCTTGCCTTCACTGCTGCAGTATTAGCTCCCTCCATCCCCCTAGTCTTTTTCCTTCCTGGATGTACATGTCACCTCTTGGGTTTCCTGGACTGTGTTCCTACTGGGGCATTCAGTTCTGATTACAGTAGGCCTGAACATCACCTTTATGCCCTATGCTACTCAAGGAGCATTTGGGTGACATTCAGTATACCTTTTAAAAGCAACAAGTAGTCTTTCGTAGCCTGACTGGATGCTCAGGCTTCCATGGTAGAGAGTGTAGAGAATCCCATCTGTTAAGAATAAATTTTCCACAACCCAGGTAGCTATAGCAGAGAATACCCTCCATTACTGGAGGATCTTGTCTAACCTTTCTATATATGTATATATATATATATATATATATATATATATATATATATATATATATATATATATATATATATATAGGTAGATATAGCTATGTTATCATACACTTACAGGTGTAGTTTTTCCTTCTAAGTATTACTTTTGAGATGTGTTACCCTCATAGCAATACAGGTATATTAAGTAGGTTACCTATGGAAAATGTTGTCAACTTTTTATCACGATGATGGCTTGCCATCTTCTAGTTCTCGGTTGATATGTGTGCCATATTCACTGCTGTTTTTATGGCTTTAATGACATGTTTAGGGTGCCATACATACCTCTCAACTGTCCAGATTTTTGCCTCATATTTTTGGTTTGTTCCTCATAACATTTGTGATTTTCTGGATTATTGCAGCAAATCAGTGAGAACTGAATTCACTAAATAATGACAGGCATTTGAGTTTCAGACTTCATATACTTCATAAAATGCATGGTAACACAAGACCTTTTATTCTAGCAACTTTCTAAGTTTATTAGAGCAATATTTAAAATGTATCCACCTATTATTTTTGGCTTTGCTGAGATTTTTTGTGCTAAGAGGTTAAGAGCTATGGTGCTCTATATAGTGCATGAGGCAAGACATTGCAAGATTTTTGCATGCAGTCACATTAGTGTAGTTTATTTTAATTAAAGCACAGGAACACACAGAAGAATCTTGGGCAGTACAGTTCGTATACAGTTGTTCATATAACCTACTCAGTATACAGAGGTAAATGATATCAGCATATATCTCTATATCAGTCACTTATGACTCAATTATGTTTTTCTTAAGAATATTATGTGATAATAAAACTGTATTTCAGTTTATACTTGCATCTCTTTCCTCTCCCTCTTTGTCACTATTCTTTTAATACATATGTTCAGTTGCTATGTTGTTTTTAAACATTTTTTTTTAATTTCTATATAGCATCTGCCATGGCAGTGCCTGTGGCTCCACTGTGGACCATCATCCCCCACAGGGACACCTGCAGCTGTGTCTTCTTCTTCTTTGAAACAATAATAGTTCAAAACTGTTGCTAGCTTGATTATTAGCTATAGTAAAAGGTTTATCTATGTAAATAGAGTAACAAGTCAAAGCTTGACATTTGGGACATGTTTTTTTTAAAAAAACAAGACTGCAATGCCTTTGCAATAAAATCCTCAAGCATTGTCAATAAATGACTGTATAGAACATCACTGTATAGAGTCATATTCAGATTCATCCAGTTCTAATAGTAATGGTTGTCATCATTGTGTTGACAATATAAAACTGTGTTAACTTGCTGTATTAAAAGAAAACTAAAGGTTTTGTTTCCCAGTGTGTTTCTAGTTAATAGCAATATAACTTGATTAAAAAGTATATACTAATAGACAGTTTTGTATTTAAAATAAAACAGAGGGAATGTATAAACTGATAGACATGTTTAAAAATGTATAAATGCATGTGCACATCTATTTGCTAGTTAGATGCATATACACATATGTTGTTATAATTTAGTTAAATACATGTTTGCTAGCATACATATATCCCAGTACAGCTTGAGACAAGCTGAATGTTCAGTGTCTGGAACATGCTTCAAACTATACATAAAAATGCAGCTGCGAGACAAGGCACACAGCATTCAACACAGACATCTGCATTTTATTTGCATCATTCTGAACATCAAAACAGAGGGAATTATAATATTTCACAAATAAAACTTAGTTAGAAAAATGCTACACAAAATAGAACACAAGACAATTTCATTTGTAAAAAGCATACAGCATGTACCTGATGGAGGATAACATTTAACACAAATATAACAGCATGGTTAGCTAAACAAGGTCAGGCGTACATAAAAGTAGAGAAAGAATCAAAGTCTGACATAAACATTTCAGTAAACAGCTCTATCTCTATTAGATGCTGCGCATTACCTCAAAAACGTAACAGTTCTGACAAGGAAAGACCATGCAAAAATGTCAGTGTGCAGACAATAACACAAAAATAAAAATAAACTCAACAGGGGAAAAAGGGTATGATTTCTACCAATACTCTGTTTATTTGTATAAACGACACAGTAATACAAAATAGGACCATGGGTTAAAATACTTACCATTTTGGGTAACAGGCCAATAATTCATACAGATCAAATGGTAAAAATACCATCCACTTGTACTATGTATGATAGGACAACAATACCAAAAAAAAACAACATTGCACTTCAATATTACATTTCCAAGTTTTAAAGATACCAAATGCAGATTTAAAAGAGCTTGGTATGAAAACTAGTAGAACAAGATATCTCACAGATTGTACATTTACAACCACAAGGGAAGTAAGTCATTACAAATATCTTTGAGAGACAGATTACAATTTAGTACTAGTAATATCTTTTGGCTTTTCCCGGTTAGGGGTCGCCATAGCAAAACTAAATTTGTAAATTGAACAAAATTGTGTAAAAAGACAATATTGCCTTCAAATTTCAAAATGTTTGTTAAAGTGGCACCACAGTTTGTATGTGTGGTTTCAAATAACCCAGTGTTAATAGTAAAAGACAAAAACAGAAGCTGACACTGCCCATAATTGGTGGGATATATTCAGAGGATGGTCATCATCTGGGACCAAATTACTTAAACTGGTTAATACATCCTGTGTTAGTAGTTTTGTGGGTCATAATAATAATAATAATAATAATAACAGCTTGAAATTGTTTAATATGCTGCAGGCTACAGAGAGTTGCAATAACTCAACAAGTTATAATTGTAAATATGAGCAGAGTGGTAAATGCTGTAAATGATAATGCTAATAAAGCAAAAGCAGTCTTTTCTTTAACTGAAGTTTAGTCCGTTCCTCAAAAAAATAAAATAATGGGGAACTGAAAGAATAATAGTTCAAAACTGCTGCTAGCATGAGTATTAGCTTGAATAAAAAGCTGCAAGAGTGATATGAAATATAAAGGGTTAATTCAGAAATAGTATAACATGCTGAAAAATAGTAAGTGTGCTAGCATACCTTAACTAAATATTGGCATCCATGTAAAGGAGCATGTTATTGAGAAATAAAGTCTGTAAAAATAACTGCATAGATGGCAGCTGGAAGGACATCAATGAAGTAAAGAGATGTAACATCAAGCAAGATAAAGCTGGAACATCAAGCTTCAGATAGTGCTGGAACACCACATTTCAGATAATACAAGACTTTCCATGGATCGTCAAACTACAAAGAACCAAGGACAAGGGAACAAAGGAAAAGTGTTATACAAAGGAAGATTGTAATACATCAGACTGAGAAAAAAATATCAGACTTTCTGGTATAAATATGAGTGTGTATAAACAAGCTTTGGGAATTTGCCATAGAGAGCTGACAGCATCTCTGTTGCATGCTTGTAGATCCGAAAGGAAAATGTAATAGTAAATGCATATTAACTGAAGCAGTTTGTCTCAGCGTATTTATTGAACTTAGTACGATATAGTAATAAAACTAGTTGGTCACAATAAATAGTTAAATATACTGTGGTATGCATGCATGTAAATGTAAACAACAGCAAGAAACCAACAGAAGGCAATATATATAATTTTTCATTCTCCTTCTTCTGCTTTTTCTCCTTCTTCTGCTTTTTCTTTTGTCCTTAGCTGGTGGTGGTCAACCCCTTAGCCGGTAAGCTGCTGTGAGTACTGCTGGATTCCAGACTTCCTTCATGATGCCTTTCCATGTTATTCTGTCCATGGAAATGCTTCTGGCCTCCTGTAGGTCAAGTCACTGGCTTCTCAGGTCATCTTCAACCTGTTTAGCCCACATCTTCTTTGGTACAGATTTGTGAACTCTCCAGTTCATGGTGAATCTCTCCATAATAGTCTGTGCGGCAAGTGGCCAATGTCCATCCTGCACACGTTCCAAACCAGTACAGCCTCCTGTTCTGGATCAGTTCACTGATCATTGGCTGCTGATCACATCTGGTCCAGATGCTCTCATTTCTAATACAGTCCCAAAGTGAGATTCCCAAGATTTGGTGCAGGCATCACATTTGGAAGACCTCATGCTTGTTCAAGTCTGGCTTGAGGAGGATCCATGTTTCGATCCATAAAGGAAAATTAGTAAGATCAGTGCTCAGACAAGGCATATCTTGGTGGTGATAGAAAAGTTTATTCTCTTCCATAGACACTCTGGAGTGAGGCAAATGTTGCAGTGGCTTGTCCAATCCTGCTATGAACTTCGGCTGTTGATGCCATCTTCGTCTCCTGGACCAGCAAGCTCAGATACTTGAATTCTTGCATTTGTTCAATCTGAACTCCCCCGAGGTGGACAGTAGCTTGTGACCCATCGGTTGCCATCATTTTGGTCTTGTCCACAATTATCCATAGGCCATACAATTGACCACATCCCCTTGACAGACTCCAGACTGGATGGTAAGCTCTTCAGACAGTTCCATTCCAAATGTGTACCTGGCTGTATGAACCACTGTATGACGTTTGAGGGAGTCTGATTATTTTCTTTTGCATGTGCGTGGTCTCCAATGTCTTCCACAGGGAAGGCCAATGGATACAGTCAAATGAGGACCTGAAATCAATAAAGACAATAACTGTACATTATCCACACCAGAGTCTTTCCTCCATTAGCTGACGGATGGTGAAGATTTGATCATAGCATCCTCTGTTTGGTTTCAATCTGGCCTGTTCTTCCCTGCTGGTTTGTTTGCAGTGTTTCTGCAGCCTGGATTATATAATAGGGTCTATATCAGAACATCAAAGTATTACAACTTTAAATGTTCTGATATCAAACACCATTCAGCGAACGCTAAGAATAGTGAAGCTGCAGAACAGAAATTATTTCCTCGGGAAAGAATTCGGTTGGCCGTTTCTGTGACTTCACTATTCTTAGCGCTGTGGTGGAAAGTTACAGGTTGGGTTCAGGTAAGTGTGTGATTGTTTGTACATTAGGGTTAGGGGCGGTTAACTGAGTTAGGGTTAGGGTGCAGGTTAGGCATGTGTGCGATAGTGACAGACTTTAGCGTTGGGGCGGTTTAAGTGAGTTAGCATTAGGGCACATGTTAGGTGAGTGTGCGATAGTGACGGACCTTAGGGTTAGGGTTTGGGTTAAGGTAAGTGGGTAGATAGTAGAGTATGTTTAGTTTAGTGTAGAGTTAGATGTAAGAATTTAAGTGTATGTGTGTGGTTGCTGTTTGTTTGATGTGCTTGTGTCATGTGTATGTGTTTTGGAGCAGCAAATTTTTTCCATGGGAAAAAAAATTGCTGTTCTGAATGTTCAATATTTTCATGTTTAGATGTTTTGGGGCTGATGAAATAGCGTTCGCTATTTTCATCTTTCGATAACATGATATAAACGCATATAATCTTCATAAAAACTTTGCTGATGATGGAGAACAAGCTGATGCCATGGTAGTTCTTGCATTCACTGTTGTCCTCCTTCTTGTGGCTGGGTATGATAATGGTCTTCTTCCATGTGGCTGGTATCTGTTCCATAACCCATAGCAGCTCAATCAGTGCATGGAGTCAGTGGAGCAGAATATAGCCTGCAGCCTTGATTCCTTCCACAGTGACCTGATCTACTCCTGGTGTCTTGCTGTTTCTTAGTGTTCTGATAGCTGATTTCACCTCTTTGACTGTTGGCTTTGCATCAGTCACTGGGGCCTCAGGGAGATCAATGGGTGGGGGCTCAACCATTGGCCCATGGGGGGGGGGGTCATGGTTGTAAAGCTCTTGAAAGAATTCTCTCCAATGTTTCAGGCATTCTCAAAGTGAGCACATGAATGTCTCATCCACTTTTTTAATGTTGTGGCTGGTGGATTTGATCTTCCCAGTCAAACACTTGAGGGTGTTGTACAAGGTGTGGTACTCTTATCTGGATGCTGCCCCCTGAAGGATGGCTGCCACCTGGCTCCAATGTGCTTCCCATTCTGCTTTCAGCCTCTGGGGAACTTCTTGATTGAGTTGCTGTTATCATTCGTAGTTGACCAACTTCACCTGATTCCTTTGGCTATGAGATCCAGGCACTTATCAGATATCCATGGCTGTGTTTGGCAGCAGATGTGTGGGCATAGTGATTTGGCACATTCCATGATGGAGTTTGATATCTGCTTTTCTGCCTCATCCACATCCTTCACTTGGGTAAATGCTTCTAACTGGTTTGACAGTGCGATCGGGAATTCCTACTTGTGGATGGGGGCCATCAGTTGCTTCCAGTCCAACCTAGCTGACAGAGGTGACTTGTTCTTTGCAAGTGAAGCTGCACCATGACATGGACAAGGTAATGATCAGAGCCACAGTCAGGTCTTCCCATAGCATGGATATCCTTGAGCGATGATCAGATGCGAGAGTTGACCAGGATGTAGTCTAATATGGCTGAGTCATTGCCAGATAGGTTTCGCCATGTGACCAGGTGTTTGCATGGATGCTAGAAATGGCTATTTCACACAGTGAAATCATTTGATGCAGGAAAGGACAGAAGGCACAGGTCATTATCATTCATGTTCCCATGGCCAAATCTTCCCATCATTCTTCCCAACTGGACCTGTCCTCACCAATGTGGGCATTAAAGTCTTCCACCAAGATTATCATCTCTGTCTGTGGGATTGAATCCAGTATGTATTGGAACTGGTTGCAGGAGTTATCCTTGGCTGCATCTGGATTTGTCTCCTTTTGTGTGTAGACGGACAGAATGTGGGTCTTCATAGTCTTGATGGTAACAGACAATGAGCACTGCCAGGTTTTCCAGTATTGGTTTGAAAGTGATTATGCTTCTTGCAGCCAAGCTATCCACCATAAACTCGATGCCAGCCTCTCTCTTCTCACCGCCAGAGTAGTACAGAGTCATTGTTTCATTGGCTGTAGGTGGTTGGGTGGTCAATGTTCCAGATCCAGTGAGATGTAACTCAAACACTGCAGCAATCAAGATTTTGCATTTCATGAGTTCCTTGGCAGTGATTTCCTTTTAGCCAATGTGGTGACCAGTCCAAATGTTCCATGTGGCAATACGGGTCTCCACTTTTGGTATAATTAATGTAGCTGTGTCTACTAGAGTCACCTCCCCAGTACCATCCTAAAGGGAGGTTGATAGGCTTCCAGTCCAGCTCCTGGCAGGGCTTCACTAGCCAAGAGTGCTGTTTTTAGCATCAGTATCTCTGCCAGGGATGAACAATGTGTGAACCACAGGCAGCTTGCAGAGTTTGTGGGGAGCATGTGGAATAGCACAATGAAGCCTGCACTGACCACCTGGAAAGACTCCACTTGCAGCTTGCAGAGTCACATGTGACAACAAATATTTGTCTATCAGATCCAGAACCTAATGGTGATGGTGGTGTGTAGACTTCCACTGGGTCTGATATGGGCATGCTGCTCCATAGCCACTGTATACCTGTCTCAGTGTTTCCCTCCATTTTGTGTCATTGCCCTCCCATATTTGTTGTTAAGTCCACCCTATCATCATTGCCATCCCTTTGCTTGCCTGATTTCTCTAATCCACTGTCTTCCCTCATTGTGTCAGCATCTCTCTATCAGTGAGTTCAATGACTTGCATTTGCCTCTGCTACCTACCCTATCCCTCCTACCATTCCTTCAACTTCCATTCCTTCCTTTACAACTTACCCTCTTTGCACAGAGAAAATTGGCACCTGTCTAACCAGAAAAAGTGTTAATCTTCCTTACCCTTCCCATCCTGTTCATTCTTTACCTGTTTCTCTTATGCACTTCTGTTTGTTTGCTTTGCCCTTTCAATACACCCTCTAGTCTGATTAAAAATAGATTCAAAATGTGTAGTGAACCCTTTAAGGCTGATAGCAGCCTTTTTTATCATGCGGCATATCTGCACACATGAAGGAGCTGTGTTCCATTAATGTGTGTACATGCATCATGTTCACAAGATTTCTTCATTATGCTACTCTGCACCACTGGGCAAAGTGCTCCCACACCACAGGTCCTGCGCTCTCCACAACTGGGTTTCTTAGTTACTGTTTCCAAGTAGCATTTTTGCTTTGCTAATCATTACTGAGTGCATCATGCCCAGAAGGTAAACACTGGATGTCTCAGTATGATCACGGTAAGGATATTAATGAATCCCAGGGAAAATATATGCAAGTACTGCTTTATTTTAGGGCACAATTCAGGACTTTTTTCCAGTTCATGCGACTCTTCCATAAAAATTCACTACAGCTGTACAGTTTAATTAGTTTTTGCCTTTCATTTGAAGTATTTGATGGACTTCATGAAGTGAAAGCAGTGAAAAAAAAATCAGGAACAGTCAGTGACCTCATATCTATATATTTTTTCCTGCAATTGTTTCACAACTGCTAAATAACCCATAAACCCAGTGGTGGCTTTATTATAGTTTTCTTCATTTTGTGCTAGTAGAATAAACAAGCTAAATTGTCTTTCTAATGGCATTTGTCTGTTCAAAACATTTATTTTATATTTCATTGTGCAAGAATATATTTGTGTTCAAATTTAAGTTTCAAAATATATTCCCTAATTTCTTTCATTTAAGAGTTTCATTGTTTAATTTCAACAACAAGACACTGATTACTTCCTAATTCATACAATAAATATGGTTAAATTATAACTTGGCATTTGCCTTTTAAAGACAGAATTCTCAACCATAGCTATCACGTTTGGCTCATTTTAAAGTAGCAAATAGCATCATAAGTCACAAACTTTTGAAATTTAACAAGTAAAACTCTTTACTTGAAATAATAAAATTACACTTTGTAAAACTAAGTATACAAGCAGCTACTCTCTTGCACAATGAAATACAAAATATGTGGCTTTTAGTAGAAAAATGGCACATGTAGGAACGGTCTATTTAGTCATGTAACTATCAACAGCTAAATAGTTTACTGAATAATATCTACCGTGACTTACACATCCAAACAGAACTTGCACATGTTTCACACGTGAATCCCTGCCTTTAGCTTCTGTCCTAGAGCTGTAGTCTACTGTGTACACTTTAAAAGCAAGGCTAAACTGAACGTTGTGTTACTTTCTCTGCTTAAAGGTTTCAGTTCCATATTTTCTGTTTAGTTTTAATTCTGAATGTAAAGGTTGTTGTTTCCACAGCCACACAACTCTGGGTATGTGGGGAAGGGAACCGTAGTCTAAATAATGCAATGCATCATTTGATCTAAAGTAACATTTCATGGAAGACTGGGATTTAGGCACTGCAAATAAACACATATTACAGTATCCAGTTTCACTGCTTAATAACTCTACTGTATTTCAGCTGAAAGAAATTACTAATTCTGTACAGTTACATTTCATACATTTTATATGCTACAATATTCACTGAAAGGAACAACCACATTTCAATAAAAATTTTTAATTCAGCTTAATACTGCTATTTTGCATGACTTACAGCAAGATAATCGCATGCTTCACTCAGCCTATCATAAAGGGAATTAACTTGAGCACTCACTGCTTTATCCAAGGATAGAAGCAACTAGATGACTGACTGAAAGTGTAACACTACTGAGGAAATGGGTAGATATCACAAATTTTGTTGTTTATACATGAGAACCAGCTGTATAAAGGAAGATTACCTATCAGTGCACATGCACAAAAGAGAACACAAGACAGTCTATAAATTATCAAAGTAGGTTCCACAAGAAAATAAAAAAAACCCTTCGCCAATATCTGAAAAGTTATTGGGGTTAGATGCTTCTTGGTGTAGCCAAGTGCAGCATGTATGGTTAAACTGTCCACAGCAACATGGTAGGGAACAAACGCCAGTTGCAGGAACTAGCAAAGGTAGATATACTGAAGTGACAAATTGTACTGAAAGAACAGTTCTTACAAACTGCCACAGCTCTTACCAACTACAAGGACCTGCACTTTATCCCTCGGGGAGGGGGGATAAACCATTGAGATAACTATTGTCAATCCTGCAGTTTTTAGAAAGGAGCATTACTTTTCTGGGCAGTCCAGTCCAGTTAGGACTATGGCAAAGATACCTACTAATTTACCGTGGGCCAAGATTTATGTGGACTGAGAAGGGGAGCATGAAATCAAGTAGATGGCACTGTTTTATAACATCCCAGCATATGTTTTAATAAGAAATTATTTTGAACATCAAGTACATCATGTACTTACAAATACATGCAACTAGGCATGCAGACAAGCACATGGACAAAGCAGCCGAGAGGCTTAGTAAAGTGCCAACACCCCCAACAGAGGCCTGGGGGTGTACAAGATTTCCTTTAAAATGGGCTACTTCAGTGGAAGAGCTACATAGCAGCAGCAACTTGAATACGAGACCCAGCTGTCAAAAGATACTAATCGTCTTGTGGATGATGTACTGAGGATGCTCACATAGAAAAAGCTGAGTGAAACACAGCTCCAGATCCCACTTTACACGACTTGAAAGCCAATGGCATTCCACTCTGTATGAAGCAGTCACTGTTACCTGTGTGAGGAACAGGACTAATGAACTTAAGGTAAAGGAGATAAATGTATTGCTTCATGGCCTAGAATGCTCTTGACTGCTAAACTACAGAAGGTCTTAGCAGAACCATTCCTCCCGTAAGAGAAATAAGATGCCAATGCTCAGTCTTAAAACTTTTATTCCATGGATTAGCATTCATGTCAAATTTCTCTCTGTATAATTTAAAAAATAAGCAAAACTAGAAAATAAGAAATATAGAATATGTGAGGGTTATTTTACTATAGTTCATGTATGGAACAAATTGTATTATTATTTAATAATGGGATTGTGGTTTATAATATTAAACAATTAGGCAGTGTATTCCATATATGAGCTACAGTAAAAGAAACCTCACATAGTCTTCATTTCTTCTTTTCTAGATGTGCTTATTTTTGCTACAGAACCTCATTTCTTAAAGTAGCATTCAGTACATTGATTGGCTTGAAATGAGATTTGAATCTGCAATATTTTCTAATTGTGCACAAAATGCTGTTCATAATAAAAATCCTAGACATTTATCATAAAAGCTGGCTAGGTAGAGATTTTACTCTCTGAGTATCCAGCACAATGTATTTTAATTGCTATGACTAATTTCACAAAAAACAGTTGGTAAAACATCATTTTAATCTCTCAAGTAGCCCTAATCTTTCACATTATTCACATAGCTTAAGAAGATAACCGGGTAACAAACCTTTGTGCTGCATTTTCCTGCTATACTCTGCCACTGGATTGACCAGTCCTAACCAGATTTTATACTTTCAGAGGCTGACAGAGAATAATGGATTTTGAAATGGCTTGTGCAAAACACCTATGTGCACAGGAACTTACTATAATTATTAAGATATTTAGCTAAACAAATAAGTCTTTAGGATTTTATTGATTCAAACATTGGGCATCACAATAGAAGAATACATTTTATGATAACTAATACTATACTTGCATCTCTTACTTGAATATTGCAGTGTAACATTTCCCTCATATTGTTCCTCTTCCTGTGCCCACAATATATCACATTCACATACACATCACTTTGCCTTCTTAGCCACTTTATAGTGTTCTGTTTTGTATTGTAATCAAGCATGTTGTATCATCAATACTCCTTACATTTAAAGATATTGGTATATAGGTATATCACAAGAGGACAGACATGTAATGGTATACTCCACCATTTACTCATAGGTAGGTACTAGGCTATTGACCCTAGGGCTTATATAAGACTAGCCAAAATGGTACCCTGGCTTTCGCCACCCAAGTAAATTATTTTCCTGTGCCCCTGTCGAGCAGAGCCACAGAAGTGATCCCTGGGGTGAATTTCCTGTTTCCCATCCAATCATCAAAATTTTTCTTGAAGAGTGCTAATGAGGAGCTTTGTTTGATATAAACAGGTAGTTTGTTCCAGAGTAGGGGAAGTCTCTGGGACAGGAATCTATGCCTCCAGCATGTTCTGTTTATTGTGATAACAAGGTTTAGGTCCCTAGAGCGTGTAGCCCAGAGGGATTGGGATTTCTTTACATGGAGCATGTCCAGCAGCTCTGGGTTTGACATAGCTTTGTATGTTAGGCAGAGATCGCCTCTGAATAGGCGATATGCGACGGAGTAAAGTTGGAGTTTTTTGAGCTGGTCTGTGTAGGGCATCTGTTTAAGGCCAGCAGTCCTCTTTGTGAGATATTTCTGCTGCATTTCCAGTTGTTGTAGATGTCTTCTGAGGTACATACCAAAAGGGGCATTGTACTCTATAATGGGTCTAATGAGTGACTAGTAGAGGGGAACAATGACCTCTTTTTTTCATGGATGAGAAACCTTTTGTGATGAGGTGTGCCATGTAGAAGGATTTCCTGACTGCTGTGGTGATGTGATTATCAAAGGAGAGACTACTGTCCACCTGTGTCTCAAGGTCTCTTATCACACATTCGGTGTTAAGTAGACTACCACCTATGTGGTAGTTCATGGGTACAGAGGTTTTACCAAAAGGGTTGACAGTGCACTTTTTGGCATTGAGCTTGAGGCCATGGCTTTGACACCAGGCATCTGTCTCAGTGAGGCTCTTTTGTAGGATGTCCACATCGTTAGGAGTTTTGATTATGGCTCCTAGTTTGCAGTCATCTGCGGACATCATTAGCCAAAGACTTTCTGTGTTAGCCTGTACTTCAGAGAAGTAGATACCAAACAGGAGAGGACCCAGGACTGAACCCTGTGGTACTCCACTTGTCACTGGTCTGAAGTCGGATTTAGAGTCTGCTACTTTCATAGTGTGGGTTCTGTCAGTGAGCCAGTTGGCAACCCATCTTGTAACATGGATTTATACCTAGTTTTGTGAGTTTATCTATAATTCCAGAGTGGGGGATGGTGTCAAAAGCCTTGGTGAGATCTAGATTGGCTGTGTGAACCACCTTACCCTCATGTACAGCTTTGGTGACTGCTTCAAAGAAGTCTATCAGGTTTAGGAGACATGATCTGTCTTTTCCAAACCCAAACTGGGTGAGGTCCAGAGTTTGGAGATTACCAATGTCTTTGTTTATAAGTTCCATGATGATACGTTCCATGACCTTATAGACCACGCTCGTCAGGGTAATGGGGCGGTAGTTCCCGGGGTCCTTGGTGAATCCCCCTTTGAGGAGTGGGATAACCATCACTGTGCGCCATTCAGTGGGAACAAATCCTGAGGTGAGGCTATGACTGAACATGGTACTTAGGTGGGGTACCAGTTCGTTCTATAGTTCATGTAGATCACAGCCTGGGATGTTGTCAGGTCCCGTGGATGCTGTGTTCTTGGCTTTAGAGAGTGTGTTTTATACCTGTGCAGCTGTGATTACAGGAACTTTGCATTCTTTCTGTATAGTGATGGGCCTTTTAGGGGGTGAGAGGGGGGTAAAGTTAGTACTGAACCTATCTGCCAGGATGTTGGCAATATCAGTTGGTTCTGTATATTTAGTGTCATTGTGCTGTAACTCAGAGCAGATCTGAGTGTTGCCATTGAGATTCTTGACATAACTATAGCATGCTTTGTGGTTGTCTTTAGAAACAGTGGCAATTTTGTTTTCATAACTAGCTTTGAAGGATTTTATGAGGGATCTCAGCTTCTTACTGAGGCTGACCAGGGAGTTTCTCCAATCATGTGATTTTACTCTTTTTTGCAGCAGTTTCTTTCTTCTGTTGTAGAGTTTGTTTATGGCAGGGGACCACCAGATCGGGTTCCTTTTTTTTGAGGATAGCATCTTGGTTCTGTTGGAGATAGCATGATCCATGCATTCGTGTAAGTGCTTATAAAGTGCATTTGTGTAGTATTCAACAGTCTTACCTATATTGTCCATCTGGATGGGTGTCGTGAAGTTTGCCACTTCTGTTTTAAGAAGTGTGAAGTTGACTTTGGAGAAATTTTTTATGGCGTTTTCCATAATGGAGGGTGGGGGTGGGATGTGAATGTCTAGGATGATTAGCTTGTGGTCGTATCTGACCAACGAGGAATTGACCTCTGGTGCGGAACACCGGTCACCCATGTTGGTAATGACCAGGTCTAGTATATTGCTGCCCCTGGTGGGGGTGTGGATAAGTTGATCCAAGGCATTGGAATTTATGAATTAAAAAGAACGTTCAGCAAAAGAGTTGGTACATGAGTAGTTTTCCCAGTTAATGGTGGAGTAGTTGAAATTGCCCATTATTAGGGTGTTGGGTTGTACCCTTATATTTTCCAGTGTATCATGAAATGAAGATTGGGAATCCTGGGGCATGGTGGAGGACCTGTAACAAGCTACAATTTGGATTGCGGTCTTGCCCAGAGTTATTTGCACTTGGATAATCTCGGATGCATTATGCTGAGCAACTAGCCTGGAGGTGTGGATATCCTTAATGACTATGGACACACCTCTGCCTTTAGTGTTTCAGTCCAGGTTAGGTGGCCGAAAGGTGTGGTATGAATTATAGCCAGGAAATGCAGGGTTGCTCTATGGAACCTTGAACCAGGTCTCTGTCACTGCACAGATGTCGATGTTCTCCATTTTAAGGAGTGCCTCGAGTGAGTGCATTTTGAGGTCTAGACTTCTAGCATTGAGTAGCATTACCCTCAGATTTTGCTTGCTTGTACCTGTTATGGTGGTGAATTTGTCATTTGAACCTTGCCTAAAAAAGCACTATAGGGGTGGCAAGAGCCTTAGCCAGTATCCAGAATCCCAGGGGCGACAGGTGCAGGCCATCTCTGGCAAAGCATCGTGGTCTGTTGATCATGTCATCCCAGGCAGACAGATACTAGATCCCCTTAAAATGACACCAGAAGCTTAGCCAATTGTTGAAGTCAATCATTTTGTCCTTGTACTGTGGTATCATTCTGGGCGAGGGCAGGATGCTACTCAGGGCTAGGGTCATACCTGCCTGCTGGGCTACAAGATCGGAGAGCTCCTCCGTGTCTCTTTTCATGTAGTCCAGGGAGGTACATCTCAGGTCATTCACACCAACATGGACAATGACAGAGTCATATTTGTACTTGTCGTAGAGTGACCTGAGTGCGTGCATTATGTGGCGGATCCTGGCACCTGACTGGCAGCTGACAGTAACTTTCTCCTTGTTTAGCCTGGTAAGTGGAACATCAGTATGTCTGACTATAGAGTCACCTGTGACTAGAGTGTTGGGTACGTTGTTATGCCTTATGGGCTATGGTTGGGTGGCACATTGAGTTTGTGGGCTATGTGTCATTTGGGTTGTGTTGGGGGGGTTGAGGTTGCTTGCGTTTCTGATTTGGAGGTCTCTGTTGCTTGGGCAGATTTTTATTGAGAGCCTCCATGAATGTAGGTGTGTGTTTTGTTTTTCTATGTGTGTATTTTGGTGGTGTAGGTTTTGAGGGACTATGTGATGAGTGTGCTGTGGTGCAAGTGTTTACTCCATGCAGATGCAATAGGGACAAGTTATGTATCAGAGGTGCAGGACACGTTAACAATAGCACTGTTTGTATGCCTTCAGTGAATCGCTTTTTTCTTTTGTTAGTCTTCAAGGATGACATTACAGTAAGCAAGTGAAACAGAAATGACTTCTGTATCTTACTGTTTAGCTTGTATTCTTTTTCATTACCAGCATTCCTGAAATGCATACAAAGTCTTACTGTCCTTCATGCAGCAAAAACATCTGAGGTGGAAACAGCATGTCAAACATGTAAAAGTACAGTCCATGCTGCTCTAAAGTGCAGTATCAGCCCACATATCGGAGCCCAAGCAGAACACATTTTAGAATTGCGTGGGAGTTAGACATGAAATGAAGAATTTCAGGTGTTGCAGCACAAGCCATCATCATTTGCACATCTGCCAGGTCTGCAAGGTGTGACTGTTAAGGTTACAGAATAGAATGCAGATCAGTAATGCTTATGTTTGGTAACACAATCTAAAATGGTGCACATGACACAACAATGGCATGCAAATGTCTATGGTACGCCTGTGTAGGTTTTTTTAAACAGTTGTGTTTCTGAAATGTATACAGTTAAACTGTAGGAGATGGTAGCGTTTTCCATTCATTTACAATAGATTTTCTGATTGGCTGTGACTTTTAAGAGTAGCTTTCTAAATTTTGCTGCATAGCAGGATATGCTGTTTTATTTGGCTGATATGCTTTGTGATGCATTCCCTTGATGCACACTGCTACCGGACTAACCATTCCTAACTAGCTCTGACCTTGCCACTAGTCTCAAACACATCAGGGAAGTGTACTTTTTATTTAATCATATTTCATCTGTGTAATTTTAAGGTACATGCACTACTTAATCTTTTAACATTACTCACTGCTCAACTGGAGCCTGTAAACTATGTGTAACTTGTAATCATTTTGTGATTTTTACTGTATGTTCTACCTTGGAGCTTTTCTCCCCACAATCCACTGAAAATGGACATGTATCCAGTCAGACTATCCCGGTCAGCAAATGTAAAATAAAGTAAATAAATAAATAAATATAAATAAATACTGTGCTGGAGTTTTGCTCACTTGAAACATTTTTGGCCTTTGTTCTGATGGGAATAGGAAATATGATGGTGTTCGGAACATTCTTTTTGTTTCAGACATTTGATGTTCTGATAGGCTATGACTTTTAAGTGCAGCTTATAAATAGTGCTGCATATTAGGACCCAGTGCACTAGGTGGCTAAGCTAGGCTGCTTTGTGCTGACTTGAAACTGTAGTTTTATTGGCCACTAGGGGTCATTTCCATAACTCCTTCATTTGTCCTCGGAGGAGTGGTTTAGGGCAGTGACTTGTGGTTTGTTGGCCAATTTGGGTCATTTCCTGTCTTATCCGGCCCCCTGCTATAAAGCACGCTTTAGCGATTTAGCCCGATTTGAGTTGCTACTGTTGCACACTAGGGCAGCTCGGTTAAGCAGGTTTAAACTATTCGGCTACCTAAAGTCCACTCTTCAAATTTTCCTTAAAACTACCTTCCTCGAACTATACTACTGATCTAATCAGCGTATCCTATAATTAAAAGATCATCTCTACTTGACTCCAAGTAGACTATTCTCTATCTGTTAAACGTAGCACTTGCTCCTACAGTACTTATTACCTTGATACGCACTCTTGTCATAGATAGTACCCCAAAAGGCAACCCCATTTCTCGGTCACCCACGCCCCCGAATCTTTTTAAAGTTTTTTGTCTATTCCTTCTAGCATGTCGAGGGATCAGTTGCTAGTGTCCTCTCCTGCTCAGCTGGTGAACCTGGGAATATTGAGGCAATGTTACAATTGCCTCATGTACACAGACAACCCTCTCCTCCTCCCACAAAACACAAATACATGCGAGAGATGCAACTACGGCCAAACTGGAGGCTGAGCTCTCAACATAGGACTGGCAAGACCAGTCAGGAGGAGAAGGTTACCACACACACTATAGACCCAGTCTCACATATTACCATTACAACCTCAAATCATACACATAAACACACAAAGACATACTCGAGGCTCTGATCAAAAATCTACCAAAACAGCAGAGGCCACCAAAGCAGACACCCAAACAACCACCACCTCAGAACACAACACCTGCAACACATAGACCTCACAGTCAGAGTGTCAAACAGTCACAGCCCTTAAGGCCAAACACAATGCCAGACACACTAGTCATTGGTGACTCCATAGTCAGACACACTGGCGTCCACGCCCCGCCACCAGACTGAGTAAGGAGAAGGTCACAGTAAGCTGCCTGTCGGGCGCTAGAATCCGCCACATAGCAAGCACTCAGGTCTCTCAACAGCAGGTACAAATATGATTCAGTCATTGTCCACGCTGGTGTAAACGCGACGCCTGAGACCTCCTTGGACTACATGAAAAGAGACATTGAGGAGCTCTCTGATTATGTAGCCCAGACAGGTATGACCCTGACCTTGAGCAGTATCCTACCTTCACCAAGAATGATGCCACAATACAGAGATAAGATGATCAGCTTTAACAATTGGCTTAAACACTGGTGTCATTCAAAGGGGATCCAGTGTCTGTCTGCCTGGGATGACATGCTGGACAAGCCACGCTGTTTCAAGGGACGGCTTGCACCTGTCACCCTGGGATTCGGATATTGGCAAAGGCTCTTGCCACCCCATAGTGCCTTTTTAGGCAAGGCTCAAATTCTAAACATACCACCCTAGAACACAAAAAGGAAAAACTAAGGGTAATGCTGCTCAATGCCAGAAGTCTAAATCTCAAAATGCACGGGCCCTTCTCAGTATGGAGAACATCGATGTCTGTGCTGTGACAGAAACCTGGTTCAAGGCTCCTGAGAGCACCGGCGCTATCAGGTTTTACCTCATATCATGCTCCGCCCCAAAATCTGGACAATACCAAGAAAGGAGGGGGTATCCATATTCATCAAGGACACCCACACCTCAAGACTGGTGGCAACGACGATGCATCGGAGACCATCCAGGTGCAATTAACCATAGGCAAGACTGCTCTGCAAATTGTAGCATGTTACAGGCCACCTCACAAACTCAGGAACCTCACATGGCCTTCCTGAAAACACTAGAGGGGATAAATGTATCACCAAACACCATCATACTAGGTGACTTCAATTACCCTAATATAGACTGGGAACACTACTCAAGCCCAAACACCCTAGCCGAAAAGTTCCTGGAATTCATAAACTCAAATGCCATGGAACAACTAGTCACCATCCCCACAAGAGGAGATAACATACTTGATCTCATCATCACGAACATGGGAGCACAATGTTCAACACCGAGGTGTACCCTCACTGGTGAGATCAGACCACAACTAATCTCGCTGGAGGTCCTCATCCCACCCCCACCTGAAATAAAAAGACCACAGTAAAGAACTTCTCAAAGCCGACTTCACACTTCTAAAGACTAGTGTGGTCTCCTTTAAGGAAAACAGTACTCAAGCCGCTGAATCACTTACAAATGCTTTCTACCAGCACCTGCAGGACTGCATGGATAAGGCAATCCCAAGCAAAACAAAGACTCTTTGTACCAAAGGCAAGCATCCAGTCTGGTGGACCCCAGCCATAAACAAACTCTACAACAAAAGGAGGAAGCTACTACAAGATAGAGCAAAATCCTTAAAAGGTAAGACACCCTTGATCACTATAAGTAAAAACTAAGAGCTCTCATAAAATCATCCAAAGCAAATTTCGAGAGAAAAATAGCTAAAGACTCAAAAGACAATCATAAGGCCTTCTTTAGCTATGTTAGAAACCTGGGAGGAAACTCCCAGATATGCTCAGAGCTAGTTCAAAATGATGTGAAGATTACTGATCCTACAGACATTGCCAACATACTGGCTGACAGGTTCAGTGCAAACTTCTCCCCCCCAAAAGGAGAGATATCTATACCAAACGATTGCAGCCCCCAAACATCTCCAGCCCAAGTGAGAACTGCTCTCCAAAGCAAAAACACAGCATCCATGGGACCTGATGGTGTCCCCGGCTGTGTGCTCCATGAACTCAATGAGGAATTAAACCCACAGCTAGGACAGCTGTTTAATCAAAGTCTTACCTCTGGATACGTACCCAGGGAGAGCGCACTGCAACTGTGGTCCCACTTCACAAAGGCGGTGCCTCCACCGACCCTGGAAATTACCGGCCCATTAGCTTGACAAGCCTTATCTGCAAAGCCATGGAGAGGATCATAATGGACCTCATAAATAAAGACATAGGGAATTTGCAGACTTTGGATCCAACCCAGTTTGGCTTTGTCAAAGGCAGATCATGCCTTTTAAACTTGGTTGACTTTTTCAAACAGTCACCAAAGCCATTGATGAGGGAAAGGCAGTCCATACAGCCTACCTCGATCTGGCTAAGGCCTTCGATACAATACCCCATTCTGGTATCATTGAAAAACTCATCAGCTTAAATGTCAACCCATACATCACAAGATGGGTTGCAAACTGGCTGAGTGACAGAACCCACAGGGTCAGAGCTGCTGGCCATGTCAGACTCAAAGCCTGTCACAAGTGGTGTCCCACAGGGCTCAGTCCTGGCCCACTCTTGTTTGGCATCTACTTTTCCGAGTACAAGCAAACACAGGAGGGTTATGGCTGACAAAGTTTGCAGATGACTGCAAACTGGCCATAGTAGAAAACACATCTGACACAGATATCCTTCAGAAGGGTCTCACAGAAACGGATAACTGGTGCCAGAGCCACAGTTAAATGCCAAAAATGCATAGTCATACCCTTCGGAAAAACAAGGTTACCCCTAGCTACCAAATAGGTGGCAATCCACTGAGCACAGAAGAAGTTATCAGGGACCTGGGGACCCAGGTTGATAGTAGTCTGTCATTCGACACCCATGTAGCTAAAGTAGTTAGGAAGACCTTCTACATTGCCCACCTTATCATGAAGGGATTCTCATCTAGATCAAGGGAGGTCATAGTCTCCCTTTACTCATCACTCATCAGACCAATGATTGAGTACAATGCCCCATTCGGAATGTATCTGACCCGACACTTGCAGCAGCTGGAGAGGCCACAAAGTTCCTCACCAAAAGGATAAAGGGTCTCAAAATCTGTCCTATGCTGCCCGACTGAAAGAACTCCAGCTCTATTCAGTAAAACGCTATTGCTCAGAGGTGACCTTTGCCTAACATACAAGGCCATGTCAAACCCAGATTTGATGAATATGCTTCACCTCAAAAATCTAGATCCATCAGAGCCACAAGGGCGGAGACTTAAACCTTGACACGGCTATTAATAGGACGTGCTGGAGGGATAGATTCATCACCCAAAGACTCCCTATGCTGTGGAACAAAATCCCGGTACATGTGAGGCAGAGCACCTCGCTGGCCTTGTTCAAGAGAAATCTTGACCAATGGATGGGAGATCGCAGATATACCCCAGGGATTACCTCAGTGTCACTGCTCGACAGAGGCACAGAAAAATAATGGGTATAGTTCCCCATACTAAAGGGGTGGCCTAAGCCACAAAACGATGGGCTAGGCTTGTAAATGCCCTCGGGCAGATAGCCTAGTATGAACCTATGAACCTATGAACCTATGAACTTTCTTGCTATACACTACCACTGAACTGACCAGTCCTAATCAGATTGTACTTCCTACTAGTCCCCAGAAACAACAGAAAATTGTGTTTGTTAGCTTGTTTTGGTTAATTTCATCCAACTCAATCTATGAGCTTTTAAAGTGCATTTACTGTTAATCTATTATGCTATAAACTGTGCAGGAGTGTTTTTTTTTTATTTGGGGCACTGGCTTTTAGTGAGAGTGGGATATCATTGTCGAGGTATTCTGCTTATTCTAGGCTGTACTTTGATTTATATTCTGACTGGCTGTGACATTTAAGTGTAACTTTTAAACTGTGCTACTGACTAGGCTGGTGTATGCTGTATCTCCTTGCTGCTCATTGCTACTAGAGTGAACATTTTTACTGAATTTGACTTTCCCAGTATAATCAGCAGTGGGGAATGTTGCTTCCAATTAGCACAACTAGTTTGAAATAATTTATAACTGTTATCTAACATCCCTTGCATTCATCCTGTTCCTTCTCCTAGTTTACATGGTTGCTAAAGTTAGCTACTTGTAGCACAATTTGGCTGCAAGCTATTCAAAGCTGTGAGCTGCTGTTGTTTGATCATAGTAAGTTCTTGTTGCTTCCAGTCAGCCACCTAAACTTGCGTTGTGTATTGTTTATTTATTTGTTTGTTTGTTTGATTTGCTGCCTGCAGGTAAGTTGCTCAAATTGCTGTTGTTATTGTTATAATAGCTCAATACCAAACGAAAACGTTCACAATTGAGAACCAAATGAGGGTCCAGACCGAAACTGCAGCCAAACTGAATAGTTTAATGTTCCAAAAGCACTGAACACACAAGAACAATGGTACTAACGCTTTACACACAGAAAGTACGTTTTCAAAAATCTTCATCAGATAGCAAAACACCAAGCCTAGGTAACATTACAATTAAATACATCAGTTGAAATGAGTGCACCAATGAATTCATAGCAATTAAATCAATGATTCAATTAAATACAAATTCATTAAAAGTTAAAAACTTTTTTTTTTTTTAGGAGGGGCGTGGCCAAGGATGAACACAGGATAGCAGCAGATTTCTTCAGCTCCACCAATTTCATTACATTGACAGGAATTAATTACTTAAAAAATTAATTCTTGAAGTAATTTTCTTTCTAAATATGTTTGTTTTATACAGTTCTTGAACTATATCTAAAAAAGAAAGGAAATCTTAATAATATTCCTGTCAGAAATTACTTTGGAAATTTTCCTGTCAGTTTATCAGTCTGAAATGAGTTCCAGTAAGACAAATTCTCAAGACTCCAGCATCAAGAAAGAACTTCAGTCTCTGATAATTATAGTCCAGCAACTTACTGCTAAGATGGATAAAATGGATACTAAAATAGACACTTTCATAGAAAAACTACAAAACAAATAGACTTGTTACATATGGACCTGCAACAACAGAAGATCCAGATGACAGGCATAGAAGAAGCTGTGAATGACATGGAAAATAAAATACAAGAACAGGAAATCAACATTGAGTTTCTGCTGAAACAAAATACACATTTACAAACAAAGCTGGATGACCTGGAAAATAGATCTAGGCGCAATAACATTAGGATTTTTGGACTGCCAGAAAATATTGAAGGTAACAATATTACTTCTTTTTAACAACATGGCTCCCTAAAACTTTAGATTTACCAGAACCATTCTCTTTGGTATCAAAAGAGCACATAGATCTATAGCTAATACTAACTCTAACAAAAACTATCCTAGATCAGTTATAGTTAGATTTCTATCATCTTTTGATAAAGAGATGGTTCTTAAATCTGCTTGGGCTAAAGCTCCTGTTAAGTTTAATGAGACAACTGTGCGTTTTGACAATGACTATTCTTCCATGGTAATTGCTAAAAGAAAAGTTTTTCTGCCACTAATAAGGGAGCTTAAAAAGCACAGTTTAAAACATACCTTCTGTTTCCTGCCAAGCTTAAAATCTTCCTTCCTGATGGTCCTAAGGTCTTCGATGATTTAGACTCTGCTTTACTGTTTGTCAAAGAAAAAGGATTTTGGATAAAATAGAAGAAATGGAATGGGCTAGTTCTTCATTAAAGAGATTGGCAACTGAAGCTTCCTGGAAGACTTCAGAGAAGAAGAAGAAGAGACTAAAAAACAAATGATTTGTTATATGTTTTTTTTCTCTCTCATCATTTTAGTTCATTATTAATCTTTTTGAATATAGTTCCTGCATTTCCAGAAAACCACAAATATTTTGGAAAAGATTTAATCAAAGTTATTCTCTATGTGCAAAGAAATGTTTTGTTTCATAACCAGTCAAAATGCCTGAGGATTTAATGGCAGGCTGTGACTCGATTTGTTTTTCTTTCTGAAAAAAAGTAAGGTTAGTAATTTGATACATTTTTTTATCTTTACCTTTTTTTCCTTCTTCTTTTATTATTTTCTTTGTTTAAACAATGACATTCTATTTAGATTATGTAGTGGGTAAAGGGTGGGGAGGGCAGGACAGAACAGTAATGAAAATATCATTAATAGAATAATAACATTTATTTCTTGTAAAAGTTTATAAGTTCTTCAAATGCTATTTCTAATTATACTTTCTTGATTATACTGCTTATGCTTGTTTGTAAATAATCTGTCATGCTTTAACTAATAATAATCAGAACTAAATAAGAGTAAATAATATGTTTTATTTTTAACTCTATTAATATAAACAGTAAGTAACATTCCATTGTATATACTTCTTACAGCTTTCTCTTACATTTTTTATTTCTGCCTCACTCCCTTTTATTTTCTACTCTCTTTTCTTTTCTTTATTAATATATAGAAATGCTTTAGACTGTGTGGGCACAGTGAATAATAGGATTTGTATGAAAATTGAGTTGGGAGAAGAATGCTGAGTTTTATTGCTTGTTGGTAATTTTGAGTTTAATTTCACTTGCATAGAGGCTGTGATGATCTGTGGAATACATTGTGGAGGTTCTGTCATGTTTAGATGCATTTACACTGCTAAATGAATGTTTGTCACTAGTTTTTAATAAGTTTCCGCCAAAATGTTAAGAGAGACAATCTGGGATGTGGGCTGTCTTATGCACAATGTCCTTGAGTTACCTCAGAATCTTCAAATCACAGAATTCTCACAGAGAAACTGAAAGCAGTTAGTATAAACATTGACAAGGTTATCACACTGACACACCACAGATTCAGGAAAAATACTCTGTTCATAAAATATGTCAGTTATAATGAGTTTAAATGATGTAGTTTCTTGTAGTAAGTAAATGTCTTATTTTAGAAGGCATAAAAATGAAACATTTATTTAAATGTTTTTGAAAATCTACTTAACAGCAGCATAATAATCTGTGTTAAAAATTTGTGTTCCAAACATATACTTTACTATAACTCATTTAATTCATCTGATTGACAAACATAAATAATCTTATAACTCTATTCTGGAAGAAATGTCATGTGATATATTTTAAAGCAGTAGGTTAGCATGATTGTAAAATCTGGTTACCAATATGTGTTTGCTGTGCATTATTTTGTATAAAGCAGACAGATTTATTCTAGGGACAGCAAGTAGGATAGTGCTCTACTAACACACAACTCAGTGAGATCAGATATATATATATATATATATATATATATATATATATATATATATATATATGTGTGTGTGTGTGTGTGTGTGTGTGTGTGTGTGTGTGTGTGTGTGTGTATGTGTGTGTGTGTGTGAGTGTGATGGCTTTTTTTCTGAGAATCTGCATAACTATCCAATATGATTTATAATAATTTCTATGAATACAATATTTTACTCTATTGACAAAATGAATGTTTGCCACAAGTTTTAATAAGTTTCCCGCCAAAATGTTAAGGGAGACAATCTGGGATGTGGGCTGTCTCATGCATAGTGTCCATGAGTTTACTCAGAAGCTTCACTCACAGAATTTTCACAGAGAAACTGAAAGCAGTTAGTATAAACATTGACAAGGTTATCACACTGACACACCACAGATTCAGGAAAAATACTCTATTCATAAAATATGTCAGTTATGATGAGTTTAGATGATGTAGTTTCTTGTAGCAAGTAAATATCTTATTTTAGAAGGCATAGAAAATGAAACATTTATTTAAATGTTTTTGAAAATCTATTTAACAGTAGCATAATAATCTTGTGTCCCAAACATATACTTTACTATAACTCATTTAATTCATCTGATTGACAAGCATAAATAATCTTATAACTCTATTCTGGAAGAAATGTCATGTGATATATTTTAAAGCAGTAGGTTAGCATGATTGTAAAATCTGGTTACTAATATGTGTTTGCTGTGCATTATTTTGTATAAAGCAGACAGATTTATTCTAGGGACAGCAAGTAGGATTGTGCTCTACAGAGACACAACTCAGTGAGATCAGATATATATATATATATATATATATATATATATATGTGTATGTGTGTGTGTGTGTGTGTGTGTGTGTGTGTGTGTGTGTGTGTGTATGTATGTATATATGTGTATGTGTATATGTATGTGTGTGTGTGTGTGTGTGTGTCTGTGTTTATGTGTGTGATGGCTTTTTTTTTTTTTTAGGTAATAACGCAGGTGTTTCTGAGAATCTGCATAACTATGCAATATGATTTATAATAATTTTTATGAATACAATATTTTACTCTATTGACAATAATGAGTTTAAGTAAATGCTCATATACAAACAATTCAAGATTTTTTTGAAGCTGTTGATAGAATTCACATGACAGAAAATAGATGCATCTTAATGCATGTAATGTCTGAATCATATTAGCCAAAGTTTTTGATTTAAATGAATGTTAGAACATAATTTTCTCTCCTCTTGATTTCTAACATTAAGATTATTTGAATGCTATTAGAATACAAGTGTTATATATTACATAGATCTATATAATAGTATGAACAGTTTTAAAAAAAAAAAGTTTATTTTAGTTTATATGATGCTGTTTTACCAAATGTGTAGTTTTGTCTTGATAGATAATTGAATTGAAAACTGTTAACCTCAGTTAAATATAACTAGTATTAAATTGATAAGGTGGTAGCTGAGATACTGCTGCTTAGGGTAGGGGTTAACTTGAGTAGTAAATACTGCTCTAAGTTGGAGTTTTCAACTCCAGGCGGGATGCAAGGTTTAATCCTTACATTATTTTCACTTGTTCATTGTTATATGTATATAGTTTTGACATCCACAATATATTTTGTACACTCATTGTCACTACAAACAAAATTGAATCCTATACAAAATCCCATAAGAGATTTAATAAATACAGCTATATTTAAAGGTACACCTAAAAGAGGAGATGTAACATTATTTATCTTGTTATTTGTTATTTCGATCATAAGATTCTTGAGTTTTAAAATGCCAAATGACATCTTTAAAAGGAATTTCTTTAAACATTAATGGATTGAATAATCCGTGTAAAAGGGCAAGCCTAATAAGATACATTAATCTACACAAGGCCAATCTAGTCTTCCTGCAAGAAACCCATCTCTTGAAAAAAAGATATTGATAAACTAGCCACTAATAAGTATACAGTATTGGTTAGTTCAGAGCACACTCAGAAAAAAGAGGAGTGGCTATTTTATGGAATAAAAGTATGCCCATTCCTAAAACCATTAAGTCTTATCAGGATGACAAAGGAATGTTTTGTATGGTTACAATACAAATTAATGGGAAGACTTACACTTTAATTAATGTATATTGGATACCTGGAATTGGTATTAATACAGTGAAACATCATATTGATAAGATCATATCATTCTCTATAGGGGATATTATTTTAGCTGGTGATTTTAATTGTATACTACATGAAAGTGATACTACCACTATAAAGAAAAGAAGAATTACATCTAATGCAAAACATTTAAATGATTTTGCTAATTCTTATCATTTGAATGATATTAATAATCAGATAGAGTCAAAATCATTACCATACACCCTTTTTCTAACAGATACAAAACTTATTCAAAAATAGATAGGGTCTTTATTTCTAACCAGATGGTAACAGATTTAATTAATTCCAAAATCATTTCATGTCCTATATCTGATCATAACTCAATTGTTTTTGAATTCATGATAAAAATACTCATAATGTTCAGATCAAAAGGATACCAGCATACTTAACTCAGCTAAAAGACTATAAAGAATATATACTTTCAGAAGTACAACATTTTCTAGACATAAATAATACTCCTGAAGTCTCCATTGTCTATGTTTGGGATGCCTTAAAATCATATCTATATGGACAAAGTATCAGATGGTATAATAACAAAAGGAAATCTTGGGATAAGGAATTGTTAGATATTCAAAGTAAACTGGACTCTTATAAACATAATAATAAAGAAAATATTATGGACAAGAAAGTTATTGAAGAAATAAACAAACTAAATGAGAAATACAAAGAAATTCTAACTCATAAAGTTAAAATAACTTTAGAGAAATACAAGTTTTTGTCTTATTCAATAAGCCCCAAATACTTACATAGACTCAAAAATAAAACAAAAAGATTGAATAAACAAAACCATATCAAAGAAATCTTTTCTCTAAGGAAAAAGAATGTTTCTAGTATACCAGAAATACTGGACGAATTTAGAAATCACTTTCACAAGATTAACCATAACAACATTAACATGGAACCTAAAGTTTATAACTACAAACATGAATAAAAAGCTTAACAAACAACAGATTAAACTATTGGACAAGAGTATTTCATATACAGAAGTTATTACACAAATAAATAAGCTTAAATCAAACAAAGCACCGGGTAATGATGGTATTATACCAGAGATATATAAAATCCTTTCTAAAACTACATATTCATTAATACATAAGGTTTTTATTCTGGCCCAAACTGAGTTAATAACCCCCCCATCTTGGCAATATACATTTATTTCACCAATTTTAAAACCTAATAAAGATCCAACTAGATGTTCTTCATATCGACCTATCTCATTACTTAATGTTGATTATAAAATGTTTATGAGTATTTTTGCTGATAGATTGAAGACAATTATCCCCGGCATTATAGACATAGATCAGACAGGCTTCATTGTAAATAGAAATACTTTTGATAATATAAGAAGAACTTTAACATTAATTGATTTTGCAAATAGGAAAAAGAAAGATTTAACACTTATTAGTCTTGATATAGGTTCAGCATTTGATTCAGTAAGTTGGGACTATCTGTTTACCTTACTGAAATGCACAAATTTCTCTGATGCATTTGTAAATTTAATTGAGCATTTATACAAAGGAACGCTGGCTTATATTAAGGTAGGAACATATGTTTCACAAAAAATACCCATTCTTAAAGGTACAAAGCAAGAATGTCCACTTTCTCCACTATTATTCACTTTAGTAATGGAGCCTTGGGCTAATTTGATTAGAAACAGTACTGACATAGAGGGTTTTGAAATAGAAGAAAATACAACATCAAAAATTCAACTTTTGCAGATGATGTTCTAATTACATCAGCAGGATCTAATTCTTCTATGCAGTCTTTATTTGATAAAATGATGAATTTTAAAAGTATTTCTGGTTTAATATTCAATGAAGAAAAACTAAAATACTACCTATATATACACGAAAAATACTCTCATTAGTGATTTTACTAAATATGTACCCAACTCAGGTCAGATAACTTATTTAGGTATAATACTATCTAAAGATATTAAATCTATTATATATAATAACTATAATACCTGTTTTCTTAATATACAAAATCTTTTTAATACCTGGAATAATATGTTTTTACTATGGAGGAGAGACTTACAATTATTAAAATGATAATATTCCCCAAGATTTTATACTTAATACAATCAATAATACTTTCACCTACAAAAATAACTATCAAGAAACTGAATACACTAATGTTAAATTTCTTATGGGCACCTAATAGACCTAGGATTGCATTAAAGAAACATACTAATAGCTGGTCTCAAGGGGTATTTCTTTTCCAGACTTTAATTTATATATTATCTCTTCTATTATAAAAGTTATTACTTTATTAATAGATCGGTCATATGTCAAAATGGAAAGATTATTGGGAGCTAATTAGTATGCACTTCATGAAAATCTCCTTAACACATAAAAATATGATTATAAATAACTCCATGTTGTGGTTGCTAAAGGAATTTTGTACTTCACCTATTACACCTAAACATATGGTCTGTTACCCATTAAATATTATTATTAGTTATCGTAACTTTATATTCATGCACCCTAAGTATAGGGAATGGAATTTTATTGTATTCCCTATAATTTATACTCAGGGTATGCTTATGTCATCTACTTCTGAAGGAGCTCATTTAGCTATAGATAATAATCTAAAGTACTGGTATCAGCTGATATCTGATAATAAAGTTAAAAATCTAGATTTCTTAAAACAAGAATTTGATCTAAGAGAAACTTGCTGGTTAGAGGTTCAGATCTTTAGACAACATCTCATTGATAGAATAGATCTAATGTCTATAACAGTTAAAGAATCTATTCCAAAACTGATTGATTACTTGATAATAAATTTACAGCATAAAGTTTCTGATAAAGGTAAACTTTCATATATACATAAAATTATCAGACAAGAAACTTTTTACAATGTAGATTCATACTGAAATTATTTCACCTCTATTAATGGGGACCCACCAACTCAACAAGATAAACAATATATATTGGAATCTGCTTATAGAACTACATCTTCCATTGTCTGGAGACTTTATACATGGAAATTTTTACATAGATCTTTTTATACACCTTTGATGATGAATAAAATTAATAATAAAGATAATCTATGTAAGAGATGTAATGTAGAAATTAATGCTGACTGGGCTCATATGTTTTATGACTGTATGTGTCATATGGAAATAAGCACAATTAGAATGAGAACAACTAGAAAAACATCACATTTTATTGTATGGGATAATTTACAAAATTTGTTAAAAAAATTCTAATTTCAATAGCACAGTATTTTAGTTTAATTAATTGATCTGATTGTAGTGGATGTCTTTGTAAATACTTTAGTTGTTTTGTTGAATATTATAATAATACCTATTTTTAATTATTTGTATAAAATTGTTATGATATTTCTCTTATATGTTAAAACAATAAACTTGTTTTGAAAAAAAAAAGTTAAAAACTTTTCAAATATACTTTCCTTGTCACTTCAACACCAATACATTGTGTATTGTATATTATACAAATGTATATTTAAATACGAAAATCTTTATCAAAAGAAGAATATATGGTATAAAATCTATTTAATACACATAAAAAATCTATTTAATACACATAAAAAAAAATAGTTAATTAAAAAGAATTTAAATGGTCATTTTAAACCTTTTGTAGTCCTATACTACCCTCTAGTGGAGGTTTATAGTTTGGCACTCCTTAATTTTAAAACTGGAAGGATAGATATCATGTCATTTAAACCGGGGTTTCTGTTAGCTTCCGATATAATTTGCCATAATAACTCTCTGTATTCAACTTTAGTCTCCCACATACCCCCCCTAATTTCCTTAGCCACCATTTCAATTACGAAAAAAAACAAAGGAGGCTTGTGGGCAAGTTAAAGTGTGTTTAAAAAGTGCATTATTCATATTATGTTTACTGATTTCATAAAAGTGTTCATATATTCTTAATTTAAGCTTTCTCTCCATTTTGCCAACATAAAATGATCCACAAATTGAGCAAAGAGCTAAATAAACCACACCGTTGGTATTACAATTAGAAAAAGAATAGCTTTTAATGTGTTTATTCCTACTAGGGATATAAATGCTAGAAGCATTAATAATGTGTGAACATTGGGAACATGAACCACATTTAAATGTCCCCAATCTTTTAGATGTACCTTGAACCCTTGAACCACCTCCAAATTCAAATAACTTCTTAAAGTTGGTATCCCTTCTATAAGTAAATTTTAAGGGTTGACTATGTATTTGTTTGAGTTCTGATATTTGTTTAAAACATTCCCATTCTCTAGAGACAGTTTGTTTAATGTACCCTGAATCACTTGTAAAATCCATAACATATGTCTCATCCCAATTTTTAGTGGAAGTATTAGAATTGTAACAAGAGTTAGATCCTTCATCCCGCCCCAAAATAGGGGCAAATCTCTCTTTCCTACCTTCAATAACTTCTTTACTAATTTCACAAATCAGATTTTCAGGATAACTTCGGTCTCTGAACATTTGGGTAACAAAGTCACATTCCTTTAAAAATTCAGTATCTTCGGAAGTCATACGACTTATTCTAACTAACTGTCCTTTAAGTATGTTCTTTTTTTGAAAGAACGGATGCCCACTGTTGAAGTGGAGATATGAGTTGGAAAAAGTTCCTTTTCTACTAACTTTGGAAGAAAAGGAATGGTCTAATTTAACTAAAGAAATATCTAAATAAATTAGTTGTTGAGTATCACAATGGTAGGTAAAGTCCAAAAATTCTGTGGTACCTTTCAAGTAGGAAAGAAATTCAAAAAATGTTTCTTGTGAATCATTCCAGGAAATACAAATATCATCAAGAAAGCGTTTGTAAAAACACCAACAGTTGGAAAACTCTGAATCAGTAACAAATAATTTTTCCCACCTAGACAAGACTATATTTGCATAAGTGGGGGCACATTTTGCCCTCATAGCAACCCCTCTCTCTTGCTTATAAAATTCCCCCTCAAAGAACATAAAATTGTTCTTAAGAACTATTTCCATTAATAACAAACATGTCATAAAGTCCTGTGAACTAAATTTTCCACTGTCTCTCATACTTTCCTCAAGCCATAATAAACCAATTTCATGAGGAATAGAACCAAATAGGTCAACAATGTCCAAGGTTATAAAAAGTATATTAGGATGAAATAATTCAGGTTTTACCTGCCTAAGAAAGTCCCAGGAATCCTTTAAAACAGTAACTCCCTCACTTGAGAGTGTTTTCAACTTAACATCCACATATTTTGCTAAAGAGGTAGTAATAGAACCCTCAGAGGAAACAATAAGTCTTAAAGGTGGATCCACGGGGTCCTTGTGGACCTTTGGAATGCCAAATACTGATGGTGTCCTTGGATGTTTATTGAACAAAAAATTATAAATATCTAAATCAATAGATCCTTCTAACAACAAATCATTTAAAAGAAGATTGATTTTAGAATAAGCTATATTAACTTCGTTCAAAGATGACTTAGAATATTTAATATCATTGGACAACATATATTTCATTTTTGATTCTTACAAAATGTAGTCCATAAGCACAGTTCCACCCCCTTTGTCAGGTTGCATAATTCTCACAGCTTTGTTGTTCATCAGTTCATTCAATAATAACTTCTCATTTTTGGATAGGTTAGAATTAACTCTATGGGTATTAATAGTATTTCTAATCTCCCTTTCCAATATTAACTCCAAATTCTTAAGCTGTGGATGCAAGGGGGGGGGTTGAAAGTGCTTTTTTTCTTAAAAAATGGTTGTGTAGATGTATTGTCAAAACCTGAAAACATTAAAGCCAAATTGTTCTTGTGTGTTCAGTGCTTTTGGAACATTAAACTATTCAATTTGGCTGCAGTCTCAGTCTGGACCCTCATTTGGTTCTCAATTGCGAACGTTTTCGTTTGGTTTTGGTGTTCTTTTTTGTTCGCTTTCCATCTCCGAGGTTTGGTTACAGTTTGTGTTACGAGATGGCTGAGTTCTTAGGGGCTGAGACCGAGTCTGACATTCGAGGCGGGGAGAAAGGTGAACTCAGGAAAGTGATTGGCCAACTTTCCCAATTGGTTGAGTTGCTCACCCCTGCATGTCAGTCTATTGTTACGCTAGCTTCCAGTTACACCAGACCAATTTGAGCTAAGTTGAGGGATTGCCTTCCTAATGGGGAAGGTTCGGGGCATAATTCAAACCCAAAGCAACAAGGTTCTAATTCCACTCATTTGGATTTACACGACTATGACGAGTTTCCTCAGTTGTTGCGTTCTAATTTTGTTGACAACGCTGATGAACAGAATATACGCAATTCCAGCAACAGGGCTGACGGAAATGGTGTGCAAGGTGACTTTTCAAATTCTTCTAGTAACTTTAACTACAATGATTTTATTAAGAAGAATTACACTATTAATTCCAATCAGTCGGATGTTAATGTTCATGACAAAAGTTCTAGGACTTACAGGGAGAGTTTGGATTTTTTACAATTCTATATGGACAAGTACAAACGTTTGGGTTGTGACAATGTCTTTTTGAAAGAATGTTTAAATAGAAATATAGTACCCAAGGGCTTGCGTGTTTGCAAGTTTCTGAATCGTGTGGTTGAAGGTTCTACTTTTCACACCCAACTTATTAAGATTTTTGACAAGTGTGGTTTGGATATTGTAGAGGCTATTGTTACTGAGAATGAGAGAATGAGGGTAACATTGTTGGAGAAAATGGAGGCTGTTAATTCCAACATTATTCAGGACCTCTTGTTCAATGTATTGTCAGAAAAATCTTTGTATTTTAACATTTTTAAACGAATTGATTTGGATTGTTATAACAATATGAAGCGGAAGGAAGGTAAATTAAAAAGGGATATCAAGGAATATGAGGAGGGTACAGCATATCCCAAACCAAGGCCTTTTAATGTTGATACCAATGAACGATGCACAGGTACACATAGTAGGTCTAGGGCACCTCCACATATTCTAGATGAAGTTTTTTATGATGATTTCCCTGTTATTAATGAAAATGACCCTTTAGATTTTCCTCCCCCCCCCCCCTTACGGAGGTCCGACAGGATACGGAAGAAGAAACCAGTATATTACAGCAATTATTACAATCACAGGGGAAACCCCAGGTATTAGTTAATTACAATCAAAATGTAGGTAAAGAAATTGTTCAGAAAGGTTTTATTTTAGAGTATAAGAACTATACAATTTTTAACTATAGTGTGGTACCTATTACTTTAGGTCATTTTGAATTATTTTGTAAAGGTTTTAAATTTATTCCTGTAAGGAAAGCAAGTACTGCCAAAGCCCTTGTAGACATTAAATTGTTTTTAAGAAAGAAAAAATTGGCTTTAATGTTTTCAGGTTCTGACAATACATCTACACAACCATTTTTTAAGAAAAAAAGCACTTTCAACCCCCCCCCCCCTTGCATCCACAGCTTAAGAATTTGGAGTTAATATTGGAAAGGGAGATTAGAACTACTATTAATACCCATAGAGTTAATTCTAACCTATCCAAAAATGAGAAGTTATTATTGAATGAACTGATGAACAACAAAGCTGTGAGAATTATGCAACCTGACAAAGGGGGTGGAACTGTGCTTATGGACTACATTTTGTATGAATCAAAAATGAAATATATGTTGTCCAATGATATTAAATATTCTAAGTCATCTTTGAATGAAGTTAATATAGCTTATTCTAAAATCAATCTTCTTTTAAATGATTTGTTGTTAGAAGGATCTATTGATTTAGATATTTATAATTTTTTGTTCAATAAACATCCAAGGACACCATCAGTATTTGGCATTCCAAAGGTCCACAAGGACCCTGTGGATCCACCTTTAAGACTTATTGTTTCCTCTGAGGGTTCTATTACTACCTCTTTAGCAAAATATGTGGATGTTAAGTTGAAAACACTCTCAAGTGAGGGAGTTACTGTTTTAAAGGATTCCTGGGACTTTCTTAGGCAGGTAAAACCTGAATTATTTCATCCTAATATACTTTTTATAACCTTGGACATTGTTGACCTATTTGGTTCTATTCCTCATGAAATTGGTTTATTATGGCTTGAGGAAAGTATGAGAAACAGTGGAAAATTTAGTTCGCAGGACTTTACGACATGTTTGCTATTAATGGAAATAGTTCTTAAGAACAATTTTATGTTCTTTGAGGGGGAATTTTATAAGCAAGAGAGAGGGGTTGCTATGGGGGCAAAATGTGCCCCCACTTATGCAAATATAGTCTTGTCTAGGTAGGAAAAATTATTTGTTACTGATTCAGAGTTTTCCAAGTGTTGGTGTTTTTACAAATGCTTTCTTGATGATATTTGTATTTTCTGGAATGATTGACAAGAAAAATTTTTTGAATTTCTTTCCTACTTGAAAGGTACCACAGAATTTTTGGACTTTACCTACCATTGTGATACTCAACAACTAATTTATTTAGATATTTCTTTAGTTAAATTAGACCATTCCTTTTCTTCCAAAGTTAGTAGAAAAGGAACTTTTTCCAACTCATATCTCCACTTCAACAGTGGGCATCCGTTCTTTCAAAAAAAGAACATACTTAAAGGACAGTTAGTTAGAATAAGTCGTATGACTTCCGAAGATACTGAATTTTTAAAGGAATGTGACTTTGTTACCCAAATGTTCAGAGACCGAAGTTATCCTGAAAATCTGATTTGTGAAATTAGTAAAGAAGTTATTGAAGGTAGGAAAGAGAGATTTGCCCCTATTTTGGGGCAGGATGAAGGATCTAACTCTTGTTACAATTCTAATACTTCCACTAAAAATTGGGATGAGACATATGCTATGGATTTTACAGGTGATTCAGGATACATTAAACAAACTGTCTCTAGAGAATGGGAACGTTTTAAACAAATATCAGAACTCAAACAAATACATAGTCAACCCTTAAAATTTACTTATAGAAGGGATACCAACTTTAAGAAGTTATTTGAATTTGGAGGTGGTTCAAGGGTTCAAGGTACATCTAAAAGATTGGGGACATTTAAATGTGGTTCATGTTCCCAATGTTCACACATTATTAATGCTTCTAGCATTTATATCCCTAGTAGGAATAAACACATTAAAAGCTATTCTTTTTCTAATTGTAATACCAACGGTGTGGTTTATTTAGCGCTTTGCTCAATTTGTGGCTCATTTTATGTTGGCAAAATGGAGAGAAAGCTTAAATTAAGAATATATGAACACTTTTATGAAATCAGTAAACATAATATGAATAATGCACTTTTTAAACACACTTTAACTTGCCCACAAGCCTCCTTTATTTTTTTCGTAATTGAAATGGTGGCTAAGGAAATTAGGGGGGGTATGTGGGAGACTAAACTTGAATACAGAGAGTTATTATGGCAAATTATATTGGAAGCTAACAGAAACCCCGGTTTAAATGACATGATATCTATCCTTCCAGTTTTAAAATTAAGGAGTGCCAAACTATAAACCTCCACTAGAGGGTAGTATAGGACTACAAAAGGTTTAAAATGACCATTTAAATTCTTTTTAATTAACCATTTTTTTATGTGTATTAAATAGATTTTTTATGTGTATTAAATAGATTTTATACCATATATTCTTCTTTTGATAAAGATTTTAGTATTTAAATATACATTTGTATAATATACAATACACAATGTATTGGTGTTGAAGTGACAAGGAAAGTATATTTGAAAAGTTTTTAACTTTTAATGAATTTGTATTTAATTGAATCATTGATTTAATTGCTATGAATTCATTGGTGCACTCATTTCAACTGATGTATTTAATTGTAATGTTACCTAGGCTTGGTGTTTTGCTATCTGATGAAGATTTTCGAAAACGTACTTTCTGTGTGTAAAGCATTAGTACCATTGTTCTTGTGTGTTCAGTGCTTTTGGAACATTAAACTATTCAATTTGGCTGCAGTCTCGGTCTGGACCCTCATTTGGTTCTCAATTGCGAATGTTTTCGTTTGGTTTTGGTGTTCTTTTTTGTTCGCTTTCCATCTCCGAGGTTTGGTTATAATAGCTCAATGATGATCCCAGAACAGTTCATAGTTGTCATCAACGGCTATGAGATATACATTTCCCTTTGTAGTTAGGCTAGTTATTGACAGTAACTATATTTGGCTGCATCCAAGCATGTGGCAACAAAGACAGATAAATCCTAGATGCAGTCTTTGTATGATATAAGAACATGTTGACTCTTTGAAGCATGTGTTTTGTAGCATACTGGAACAATCATTATGAGGCATCCCTATGTAATAGCTATCTCAAGTGATCATTTTATGGCATCTGAGATAGCCTTTCTTTATTACATTAGTGGCAGTCGAGCCTTAAAGTGAATAGTGTGCGTCATCTGAGCCACCCTTAAGTTATACCAGCGGTACGATCTGAGCCTGCTATTCTAGAGTACACTAAGTAAAATTTCTACTATCCATTCACCCTCATCCTATTGTTATTATACAGAATTCACCTGTTGCTCTCATATTACTGTAACTGAGGTCTGCACCAAACTGTAATTGTATATTTCTCCCAGATCTTACTGTGTTTACTTTACACTACCTCTTCAGCCATCATACTATTATTACTACACAGAATTCATGTAATATACTAATTCTATCTGTGTATATTAGAGGAAGTTATGTAATTACTTCCCTGTAGCTTCAGGTAGCTGTTGCATCAGTCATTGTGAATCCCCATAGCATGGTTAAAATACTCAGCATATCTTTTCCGCCTTTTGACTAAACTGGTTCGGTATATTACTCCCTGCTCTCAGTAAATTGACCCACCTGGCAAATGTGGAGGACCAATCTGCCTTTATCTTTTGTACTTATTTATATTCTGAGACACATTTTCGAGCCAACTGTTACTGGTCCAGTATGACATGATTTGTGGGAGTTCTAATTACCTATGTAACTTTAAGGTAATCTTCTCACTTACAGAGGTAGTCATTAAGCAACACATAACACATCCATACCTCTTCAAGATCACAGTAAACTAATACATGCTATGGTTGTTATACATGCTGAACCAAAACTCTTCATGACACCAATCCGATCATAACCTTTGGAAGTTTGCATCCTCACCACTTGTCCCTCTCGTAATGGACTGAGCAGTTTTCTGGTCTTATCGTAGTAGGACTTCTGGGTTAAGCATTTCTTCAACAGATTGGCTTTTACTGATCTGTTGCTCTTGACACATGGAACCAACAATTGACTACTGACTGGTAATGTGGTTCTGGTGTGTCTCGACAGAGGTCTCTTAGCAGGTGAACCAAGATGCTTATCATGAGGAATATTTCTGAGATTCAAGAGATTCAGGAAAACATCACTATTGTCTCATTTGGACTTCTCTAGTAACTGCTTTGCACTTTGCACTGCAGGTTCTGCCAAACCATTTGACTGCAGGTACTCTGGACTACTTGTGACATGAGTAAAGTCCCATTCTTCAGCAAATCTTTTGAACTGTTGGCTTAAAAACTGCGTGCTATTGTCAGAAATAACTTTGTGTGGCTGTGGACTACCATGAACTGCAAAATGAAGTTTCATCTTTGTAATGACATTACTGGAAGCTAGGTTGGGAAGTAGGTCAATCTTGAACCAATTGGACTAAGAGTCTTTTAATACCAAATAACCATTCCATTCGGTAATGTCTGTGGCTACTGTCGACCAAGGTAGTTCTGGAATTTGGTTAAGCTGAAGTGGTTCCTTCTGTTGATGTGGCTTTTTACTACTACACACTGAACAAGATAAAGGTGATCTCTCAATGTCTTGTGACATAGAAGGCTAAAATACTAGTTCTCTCACCCTTCTTTTGGTAGATCTGGTTCCTGGGTGACCACGATGCAAGATAGCAATGTACTCAGATTGCAAGGACTTTGGAACAATTACTTTTGGACCTTTTATTATGGTACCTTTGACAGACAAAACCTCATCTTTGTATGGAAAATAAGGTTGCATTTCTTGAGGTAAACTAAATTGCTTAGATGGCCATCCTTGATTGATAAAGTGATTGAGCTTTTGTAAAACTGGATCTGTGGCTGTGTGTTCTCTCAGGTCATCAAGATGTGTGGAAGAAACATTTCTCACTTCCATAACTTCAAAATCATCAATCAGTTGAGGACCTTGATTATCATTCTGTTCAGTTGTATTTCTGGGTGATCTGGATAATGTAGCAACAAGGTAAAGAAGTTGGCCTTTCTTGTAGACAAGATTGAAATTGTACTTTTGCAATCTCAACATCATACGTTGCAGTCAGGCTGGAGCTGAATGCATTGTTTTTTTTTAAGATAGTGACTAATGGTCAGTAGTCTGTTTCGATCTGGATAGGTCTACCATAAACATAATCATGGAACTTCGAACATGCAAACCCAATTGCCAAAAGCTCTTTCTCTATCTGGCATACTGCATCTCAGTTTGGGTAAGAATTCTCGATGCATAGGCAACAGGTTGATCCTCTTGTAGAATGACTGCCCCTAAACCAAATTTCGAAGCATCACAGGAAAGTGTTACTGGTTTGTGAACATCATAGTATCTGAGTGTTGCTGGACTAGCAATTCTCTGTTTCAGGACTTCAAATGCTGTTTGGTGTTGCTCTAATCAAGACCAGGATAAATCTTTATGTGTTAGCTCTCTGAGTGGTGCTGAAAGTTGTCTCAAGTCTGGAATGAACTTGCCTGAATATTTGACCATGCCAAGAAAATGTTGCAGGGTTTGAACATTTTCTGGTGCTGGTATCTCAAGAATGGCTGTTTCATTTTAAGGGTCTGGTCAATCACCTGAACTAGTAAATAAATGACCAACATAATTAACTTCTTGTACCTTGAACTTGCATTTCAGTGAGTAGAGCTTAAGATTCACTTGACATGCCCTTTCTAGAACTTTTCTGAGGTTTCTGTCATATTCAGCTTCATCATGACCTCCTAGTAGTATGTCATCTACTATGATAGCACAAGGATACCCAGAAAAAAATTGCTCCATTGCTCGTTGAAATACTTTACTTGCAGAATTTATCCCCAAAGGCATCCTCAAAAATATGTACCTGCCAAATAGAGTACTGAATGTAGTGAGCAATGAGGATTGTTTTCTCAAACTGAATTTCCCAAAATTAACTCTTTCCATCTAAGACAGAAAAAACAGTGGCATTTGGCATCAAGGTTGCAACTTCTTAAACTCTGCCCATTGGATGATGAGGCCTTTTTACTGCTTTGTTTAAATCACATGGGTCAATACATATTCTGATGTCATCTGAGCTTTTCTTATGTGCTCCCACCATGGAAGATAATCATTCAGTTGGAGTTTCGACTAAATAAATCACACCTTGTTGCACCATTTTATCTAGCTTGGCTTTGACTTTGTCCTGCATGGCTATTCAAACTTTGGGTCTATATTATAATCTAGAATGTTTAATGGATAGAATGTATAAACATCAAACTTTATGCATCGAACCATTAAACAATCGAAATTGAATAAAAAAAAATTTAGAACAAAAAAAAAAATTAACGAGTGTAGGCCATTTATTTTCGAAGTTACAGAACTTTGATAATGTGGTGTTGACCATATTGTATTCGATGTTCTGTAACTTCGAGATTATAATATAGATCCTCAAACATTGCATGCTGGCATGATAACTAGACTGACCTCTGGGTCTAACTTCATGTAGTACGCAACTGGAAGTATGCCTAGTTTGTCTTTGAAAAGATCAGCATAGGTAGAAAAGATGCACTGGGCAAAATTAGAGTAGTGATCTTTTAAGCTAACATGATGGACTTCCTTGTTAAATGAAAGCAGTCCTATTTTCAAAGTGTCTCTGAGCCCTAATAATGACTGGACGTGCCTCTTGACCTCATAAAATAATAAGTTGGAGCTTCTCCCAGCAGAAAAACATGAAAGCACTACTGAGCCTTTGATATGAGTTTCTTCACCTCCATAAGCAACAAGCTTCACACACCTTGCCAAATCAAGCCTTTCACCTTTGCATAGTCTGGCAAATGTTTCTGCTGACATAACATTGTGCTTGAAACCTGTATCAACTTTGAGGCCTACGGGTTTGCCATTTATCCAGACAGTACAAAATACTTCATTCTTTGCCCTTAAATCTACTGCATTGACCATTTCATGAAGCACTGACATGCCATCAAAATAAAGAGTAGGCTCGCCACTGTCTAACTGATCAACTTGTTTCTTAAAATGTTCCCTTTTAATAAAAGAATGTGGACCTTTTGATTTACAAAACCTTTTGAAGTGATTCCATTTATTGCATTTGTGGCATTGCTGACCAAAAGCTAAACATTTCTCCCTTTTAGATTCATGATTACCACCACAGTTATGACAGCTGGCAATGAAACTAGATTGGAGCCCATGCTTTGAGTTTGCTGACTCACTCGTATGCTTCACTGAGACTGTGTGAAGTCTGGAATTTGCTGGAAAGCTCTGGGGTTTACCAGTGAGTGCTGCAAGGGTTATAGCTACCATGTGCTTGGGCCTGTTTCTTTCAATAATGTGCTGCATACTCTCAACATGAGCTTTATCACTGTGCCTTCTAGAGCTGTTCTTGTTTGTAAGCAATTTGTGTGCTTTTCTGTGAGCTCATATATCTGACAAATCTCAATGGCCTTATTCAAAGTTAAATCACTGTCACTAAGCAAAATCTTTCTCACAGCATCATCTTTTACACCACACACATGTCTGTCCTTCATCAATTCATCCCTTAAATCATCACACTAGCCTTATTTCTCAGGCCAGTTATATATGCTGCAAAAGTTTCACCAGGCTTTTGATTCTTTGTGTAAAATAAGTGCCTCTCCATTGTAATGTTTGTCTGGGGGTTACACATTTCTCTAAATTTAAATTTTAAGCACTCTGGGTCCTCCCTTGACTCAACTGATACAACAATATGACATTTTTCCCCTTCTCCAGCATAGATAGCAGGTGCATACACAAATGAGCATTCCCTTTCTATAGCTTCTGACCCAGCTATATTAAGCAGAATAATACCTTTGCATAGTCATTTTTATCAGGAAATGCAGCTTGTATGAAAATGTCATACTCTTGCTCAAACGCTCTCCAGTTCTCAGCAATATTACTGTCAAATACAAGTGCACTGGGTTTTCAAAATCCGTCTTCCATTCCCAAAAAGTATACACAAACACAATGAAAATATGGCCCTTGTAATTATGTACAAACAAACAGTTTTGTGAGTTTGTAAGTACATTCAAATGCACAGTAAACTCCTTGAAATACTGTATTTAGTGAAATATGCTCTGTAATAACTGTACTCTGTGAAATATGCCTTGTAATGGCTGCACAAAGCAGAATATGCCTTGTAATGGCTGTACTTTGCAGAATAACTTTACTGTAACACTGCACAAACATGCGAACACTTTATACACTTCTGATAACTTGGTTGTCTTTGCTTAATACAAAAATGCAGTAGTTTCCCCTTATTTTATTCATTTTACAAACATTTTCTGTACTAATTCAAATATTTTTATCAATATTGTACATATCTGTTTATACAAAAATTATTTAGAATGTTCTGTATGCCTTGTTTCATATTATGTGAAAAGAAACAGTGCTGAGCAAGTTTTAATACCGGAAATTCGTTTCTGGCCTGTTTTGCAGTTTTGCACATTTAGGAATGATCCACTCCTGTATATTCTTCCAGTTACTAGCAAGTACCTTAAATCATTTTGACCAAGCCACCTTTGACTTCATGCCCCTTGGATATGCCAGTTCTGATTCCTTGTTCTTTAGACATGCCGTTTCTTATACCATGGCCTTTTAGATATGCTTTTTCTAACACCATGTCCTTTAGACATGCTGCTTCTGACACCATGTCGCTTGTTCCTCTCTAACACATATAACAAGAAGGCTGAGGTTTTGTTTAGATGTTTGAATACATAGAAATACATCAGGATGGATAACATCATCACAAAATATGAATGGACTAGGTAACAGACAGACCTTACATACATACATGCTTACATCTTAACTGCTTAGTACAAAATGGTAGTCAGGGTCGCATGTGCTCAGTATTTATACACTTGTGCAAGTCCTTGAATAGCTTCTTAAAGGTATATGCACACATATTGATCTACAATAATAATAATAATAATAATAATAATAATATAACAAGTTAGTTATATAACTCAGAGAGTCTTGAGACTGCAGACTGCAAACTTTCTACTGCAACCAAGTCTGTGCATCCATGTAGAAGTGTCCTATTAATTGACTTTATCATCAAGTACAGTGACCCTACATTCACTAAGTTGAATAAAGACAGGGTGACAGCTGTCTTTATAATGCCAGGATCCATAATGTCATGAGGACCTTACAGTCCCTCCAAGAGGGCAAATGTGATTATAACCAGGTAAAGGCTCATGTAGGTGGGAATGACCTGAGTCATTCAAACCAGAAGGATATGCTGAAAGAAATATTTTAGGTTGCTATACATGTGCAAAATGCAGATAAGGTTCTGGCCTTGAGAGTAATCCCACCCTTACCCAGAATGATGCCCAGATACAAAGAGAAGATAAATTGCTTTGAACTATTGGATAAATAGCTAGTGTAGTTTTATAAAGATCCAGTATGTTTGTGGTTTGGATAAGACAATCAACAGCATAATGTACTTTAACAAGGATAGCCTGCTCCTTTAATTCCATGGATTTTACATGCTAGCAAAAGTACTTGCTGCTCCCCCAGTGACATTATTATTCAAAGTCCAACATTTGGACATTCCAAAATAAGTGAAAAGCTTGTAGTAAGTTCCAGCCCAGACCATACCAATGTTGCTTACCTCAAAGCCAGAAGTGTTGGGAATAAATTGACAGATCTTGAGGTTTTCCTGCAACTTGAAAACATCCATATCTGTACTGTAACATGGCCTTGGCTTCAGTGTAAAAATAGCACTCTCTCTTTACTGAGTTTTGATGTCTATCATATTGTCAGGCCTGATGGAAGCTGCAGGGGGAGTACCAAGATTTGATAGAGTCTCGGTTATCTATAGACAAATTGCCTACAACCCATAAAAAGAACATATTGCTCTTCAAATTTTCCTAAAGAAGGAACATTGTCATTGCATATCTAGCTATAAGTTATGTTCCATATTCATGGGAGACAACAAAAGATTTCTAAACGTGCTCACTAAAGTACCAATAAATAAAATAAATAACCTCAACTATCCAATGACTAACTGGAACACCTATATGAAAAATATTGATACTTCCTTTACAGATTCCAAAAGGACTAAATATGATCAGAACCACATCTTAATTTAAATTAAGAGAGTTACTAAAAAAACAAATTTTTTTGGGACCCTTACTGGTCTAGCAAGCCAGTAATTATATAGTACAGAGCAAAACAATATGTATCTTGATCAGATAGCTTGCAAAGAATATAGGCAGCCTGGTACCACAACACCGCTAATTTCTTTCATGCAAAAAAGTTTCTTCCAAACTCTACTCTCCTCTGCTGTAATCTAGACAAAATGTTTGGCAAAGGATATTCTGACATCCCCACTCTGGGCAAGTAATCAAGGAGCCTGAATCCTCACCACTGACACTGGGGAGGGACGTTCACTTGGAATACAAATGGATACACTCAGTATTTCCAGATGCAGACCTGTCTGTATCAAGCACAATTTCCCTTAAGAGCACCCAGGGAACATGCTCAGTCCAGGGACTGGTTCCTCTCTATATCTGTCAAGACCTCCAGTAAGACTCTCCACTGGCACAGCTTAGGGTTGAGACCTTAGCTGGGGTTCCAAGTTAAGGCTTCCCACACCCTCTCTGTGAAACTAGTGCTTTGTGTCCTTGCTCCAAGCAGCTGACACACACACACACACACACACACACACACACACACACACACTTTCAGATTTGATTTGCACACACACACACACACACACACACACACACACACACACACACACACACACACACACACACACCTGGGAAAGGCTGGCACAGATTCACCTGCTGTGCCTCCTCCTGCCCAGACTATAAGGTAGTTATCACTGCCACCAGAATCCCTGCCAGCTACTTTAAGGCTCTTACAAGGGTACCCAATTATACTGAGTGAAATTAATATTAATACAAATGGTAATGTTGACCAAACAGCCAGGCTTTCAGGAGTCGCCAGAGTTATCACCAAATAAAGATGTGCAAATACTCTCAAAATTTAAATATTTTCTAGAAAGGACCAGCCACAATAGAAAGTTTAAATATATTTAATAATAAATAATAAAAGAACTTGAAAATACTAAATATATATTTACATTAAACACCAGCGCTTCAGTCACACATATAGAAAAACAGTATCTAGCTAGTCTCACTATCTATTCCTGATTGACTAAAAGAATTACTCTTCCTACTTACTGAATAGAGCAATGCAAGATGGGTGAGTGGTCCTTGTTGTCAGATCCAAGACAGAATACAGGATGCTGCTGAGACTTCAGTCTCCTCTAATATTAAAACATCATTTCTTTACAGAATGACATTATATACATCTGGTCATCTGACTTCTGGTTCCCATGCACCCCCCACTGCCAGACACTGTCAGGGTTTAGCACCTATGTATTACCATACACACTGATAGAGCATTGCTCAGATGTGATGCAGCTGCTGGAAGTCATAAAACCCATAAAACCATCCACCATTCCTACAGGAGCTACAACCTATTCTCTAGTACAGACATTGTGTCTCTGGCTCCATTCAAAACGTTGGGATAACATCTTTAAGGCTTAACCCATAAAGTAATTTAATTTCAAGAATATTTTTCAAAGTCAGGTGGATTAACCTCTTCTCGCCCAGTATTTACTGTTACCATGTATACATTTAATTCAGTTACAATAATGCATGTACATTTATTTTCCTTCCAGCAGGGCACACTGTTGATACATTTTAACACAATTTTGACATTTTCAGCACAAGCATCTGTGCAAATCAGTTTGATATACAAATGACATCTAATTATTTACAAAATTCCAGCTAGCTGTGCTGACATATGTTACACATCCACTGCCCTACTTCTTCTCTCATGGCTGACAGTACCTTCTGTCATCAAGATGTGACAAGAAACCCTGCCCAAAATTAAGTATTTTAGTAAGTGTAAACACGTGCAAGGCTTTCACCTCTGGTCATTGTCTAATACTAGACTTTTTCAAAGTCAGCATTTGTGTTAAAAATTCCTATGTTTCATTATGATTCCTCAACCATAGCCCTAAGCCAGACTGCAAAGTATTTACATTTATTATGAGCCCTATACAAATTTTACTCATAATATGCACCTAACACATAAACTTTCATATGTGGAGGTACTCTCCACAAACCTACCTAAACATCAGAGACCCCAAAACACAAACATGTTACACCTAATGCAACACCCAAAGCACCCAATACAAATAAAAACACTAGCACCTCTGCCTCACCAAATAAGCCCTTAAGGCAATGCACAGCTATTCCAAATATTTTTGTTATAGGTGGCTCTACAGTGAGACATACAGATGCCCCACTCACCAGGATGAACAAGGAGAAGGTTATTGTCAGCTGCCTGTCTGGTGCAAGGATTTACCAGAGCACACATGCACTCAAGTCTCTCAACAAAAAGTACCATTATGACTCAGTCGTAGTTCATGGTGTGAACAACTTGAGACACACCTGTCTGGACTATATGAAGAGAGACATGATTGAACACTCTGAATATGTGTCTCAGGCAGGTATGTCCCTAGCTTTGAGTAGCATTTTACCTTCACTTAGAATGATGGTACCAGAAAATGATTGACTTCAATAATTGGCTTAATTTCTGGTGCCATTCTAAGGGGATCCAGTTCCTGTCAGACTGGGACAACATGGTGGATAGACCACACTACTTTGCCAGAGATGGTCTTCATCTGACACATCTAGGCCTTTGGTTGCTGGCTAAGGCACTTGCCCTCCCATAATGCCTTTTTTAGGCAAGCTCACAACAACAAATTTCCGATGTGAAACTATCAAACGCAAAGAAACTAAGGGACATACTGCTAAACACTAGGAGTTTAAATCAGAAACTTAACTCTCTGGAAGCGGTCCTCTCCCTGGAAGATCTTGAGATCTGTGTAGTCACTGAAATCTGGTTCAAAGCTACAAAAAGTACCCCAGCCCTGCAAGGCTGCAATGCCTCCCACACGTTCAGACCACAAATTGAAGGTATGAGAACCAAAGGAGGTGGAGTATCTATCAGCATTAAAGATAATTACACCTCTAGACTGGTTAGACAAGAAAAATCTGTGGAGCTACACCAAGTCCAAATTACCATGAGTAAGAGCCCCCCCCCTTTCAAGTTTTCATCAGGTACAGGTCCCCTTCTATGAACCAAGGTGCCCAGACAGCATATTTAGACCTACTTAGGGCAATTAAAGTGCAACCTAATGGGTCTACTTTATATGGCCGAATGGCCATAAAATTGACATTCTAAACACCGAGACCACTTGCTCAACTTTTCAAAAACCAGACATTTCACTTAAATGGCATTTATAATATAGAAAGTTTAGTCTAATGGCTACTGTGACTGGATGTGAACCACCTAAGTTAGAATAAATAGTGTATTGTAGCTTTAAGACATTGTGCTCTGTACCTCTGTAAACATGGCGGAACTTAGCGATACAGCTTCCAGTGTAATTGGTAACATTTATATCACTTCTGGATGTCTAGCAATAATAAATTATACAATAAGCAAAAGAAGCTGCTGTCTATAAATACAAAAGTAAGATCCCCGAACTGGAAGAGCACCTTCCTTGGTCTAAACAAGCAAATAAGACAACTCGTAAAATCCTCAAAGACCAACTATGAGAAAAATTTAACAACCATAGCCAAAGATAACCATAATGCTTTCTTCAGCTATGTCTGCAACCTAAAACGTAGTACTCAGATGTGTACTGAACTAATTGTGGATGACATCATACACACTGGCCCTGTGGAAATTGCAAACCTGCTAGCAGACAGGTTTGGCAAAAACTTAATCCCCCTACCCCCCCAAGCACATCACAAACCATGTCTTTATCATCTCCTTCACCTTGCATCTCCAAAGAGCAAGTCATGAATGCTCTCTCCAAGCCTAATAAAACAGCCTCCATGGGACCAGATGCCATTCTGGGCTGTCCTGTTAATGTTCTAAAACAAGAGCTAGCTACCCCATTAGGCATTCTATTCAACCACTGCCTAAGTACTGGCTATGTCCCCAGTGAATGGAAAACACTGACTGTTATCCCCCTCCACAAGGGCGGCTCAGCAACAGACCAGGGTATCTATAGACCAATAAGTTCAACCAGCCTCATCTGTAAGGTAATAGAACAAATCATCATGGACCTCATAATTAAGGATATAGGTGACCTCTAAACCTTGGATCCATCCCAGTTCCGTTTTTTCAAGTGTAGGTCATGCCTACTAGACCTGGTGAACTTCTTTGAGAACATAACCAGTGCCATAAATGAGGGCAATAATATAATATCATATAATAATTTAATAATATAATATAATAATATCATTAAAGCACAAATATGTATATTTTGAGGGAAATACCTATAGCTCATCAGGGAAATAGAAAAAAAAACATAGGATTTTTCATCATTAAAATTTTAAAATAAACTAATACAAAAAAACAAATGATAAAAGAGAAAAAAAAGAAGTCACTGTACTTGTAAAACTTCAGGATGTTTATGAGAATAGCAAAGTGCTGCAACAAAATAAGAGAGAAATGCAGAAGAGTATCTCAGAATTTTCTGCAAATAAAGTGCCCCTATAACTGTCTGGCTGCTGAATTACCATTATAGCAGTCACATTTACACAAATGTAGTAGATCCCTAGTAGGTGCAGAAGATCTGTCAAGTTTTATTACTAATCAAAGTAACAACATTAAAGAGGGGAGGATTGGGTACATTTACTCAACTCCTTCATTAATTGAGTTTGAAATTAATAACACTGATGTAGTAACATATGATGTTTAAGGTCCTAAACTAACTCTGATTAACTCAATACTATTGAATGAACAAGTCAAACTTTGCCTGAAATGGACATATTAGTATTTGGTGACTCCATTTTCAAACTAACTCATATAGGTTTATCTGACTTACAAATAAGGGTATCAGTATCCAGGAATAAAGCTAAATTGCATATTTCACCTGATGAGATCTCTAAAGGGAAGTCAAACATATCAACATAGTTGTACACGGTGGTACCAACAACTTAAAATCAGCTCCTTTAAATTATGCAAAAAATTGTGTCCTTGATATTTTGGAATTCTTGGAATCAATAAAAATTACAGTAACTTTAAAAAAAATCCTTCCATTACCATGATGGAATGATCATATACATATCAAATCATCAATTATTAATAATGCATTGAGACAAATATGGTTAGTATATTCCACTGGTCTGGTCTGGTCACATTTTAGGAAGATGATATAATTTTTGGCAAGAGTATACACACTTGAAGTGGCCTCGACTTTTATGGATCTGGTTATTTTAACAGAAGATTACAGGAAATTATTAATACCTTTTTAGGGATTACAAAACAAATGATAAAATCAATCTTAGAGTTGTAAATAAGTGTATAGTTGTATAATGCCAAATGTAAGTACAGCAAATAGGAAAAATGAAAAGCTGTAACTGCAGTAAATGATTATAGAATTGTTCTGATTGTTGAAGCTTCTCATGTTTCACATGCATTTATTTATTTAGTTTTATTTAACATTTGTTTACTGGGGAAGTCCAACTTGGTCAGAGACAATTTTCAACAGAGGCCCAGGGAAACACTCTAAATGTATGTCTTTGGAATGTGGGAGAAAACTGGAGCACCCAAAGGAAACCCACATAAATGCAAGAAGACAGGCAGACTCTGCACAGAAAGCACCATAACTGACCACTGAACCAGAGGGCCTCTTGCTGTGAGGCAACAACACAAACCACTGCACCACAGCACCATCTACAGCAATGCACAAGACATGAATGTTTAAGGGAGGCCATCAAGGCAGTGGCCTACTCATTCTAACAAACCAGTCCCATAAGAAAATGTTAAAAATGAAGAATTATAACTCCAAGACTGTAAAAGAAAATGAATTGACGCATCAGTTGGAACAGTGAATGCAAAAACAGTAATGAAAAATATTGTTCTTCTTTAGGCTTTTCCCGGTTACAGGTCGCCACAGCAGAAGTCCGGTCCACTAATGATTGGCAGTAGATTTTTATGGTGCTGAGGTGCCAGCTCGATGCCCAACCTTCAACGAAGGCACACCCATTTACGCATGTCTTTCAAATGCCACTCGACTGCGGGGAGTACATGCAGACTCCACACAGAAGGCACTCCAGCTGAGAATCGAACCTCTTGCTGTGAGGTGACAATGCTACCGCTACACCACCGTGGCTTATCCAACCAAGCTAAAATTTCCACTATGTGATTCCTTAAAACCTCTCCTATTAGAGGTATCATGGGATGTATACAAATGACCCCTTAAGGACATCAGGTGTTTCAGCTATATGGCAGTTCTGAATGTCTATGACTGTTTTCCTTTTAAGTCTGTTACAGACAAATTCATGCCAATAAAGTCAAACCCCACTAGTTGTGGGAATGCACATTTCAGCCTTCTTATGGCCTTGTCAGTATACCATAAGTGGACTGTTTGGCTAATGTTTGGAAACATAGGGATGTCGTACCCAGCTAATGTCCATAACCATTGGTCGGTCTGAAAAATATCCCACCTAACAAATGAAAACAATGAGTAACAAGGTCACACAGAAAAAACAATCAGCAAGAACAAAACGAATAACACTGAATAAAGCACAGAACAAGGGGCAAGTTTGCAACAAAAAAAAAATACACAAGAAAGATGGACACATGAAGATACAGCAGACATAGCAGTCACAATGTCACATTTACACAGACATAGGAAGAAAGACAGACACACACACAGGTGGTGCATGCATGTACATTCACATATACACATATGTGCAAGTACACACAAACACAGACACACACACATACACCATATACTTGTACTCTTGCATTTTTCACATGCCAAGCAACTTTATTCTTGTGTAGAAAAGTACAAGTTACTTGGTATATGAAATGCACTGCTTCATATTTCATTTGCCATGTGACTTGCATGTACAAATCAACCACTTTTTATCTGAAAGATACAACTGTGTGAGATGCCTCTGCTGAGTACAGGCTTGCCAGCCATCCCTATTTGAGTGGGACTGCCCCAAGATCAGCAGCCCAGTCCCAAGTCCTGCACTGACTTTTGAAAATCCCGGTGAAACAGGCTGCTTTGTGATTTTTGATTGGCTCATACACCAGCATACAGCCACTTCTGCCTAATGTGGAACTGCCCACTGTTCTGCTGTTCCACATGAACGAAAGACACAAAAGAACTATTTTTTTTTGGTCTTCTCTTATTGTGAAACACCTTTTTTTTTTTTGTCCCTACCTGGCCCATCAGAAATATGGCAACCCTGGCTGGGAGAGCTGTTCTCATACTGTTATTTCCTGAAGCTCAACACAGACCAATAACAGAAGCTCTTAGAGTCTAAGCACTTCTCCTGTTGTTGTGTTTTTTTTTTTTTTTTTTTTTTTTTTTTGCTTCAGGAAGGTTCCCTCTCATTGCTAATGAGAGAGACTGAGGAGCTGCTACAGACAAGCATTTTTCAGTGCCGTAGGGATTAGAAAATGACAGGACATTTTTAACAGAGGTAGAGAAGTGACCTGATTTAGCAACAAATCATGGGTCAGACTGAAAGTGATGATGGGCTGCTACTGGCCCATAGGCCAGCAGTTTGAGACCACTCATCTAAAATATCTGTCTGCTGCCAAACAAAAGATAAAGAACAAGTGTTCACACAACCACAGATAGTGGCTACAGCTGTTTTGTCTCACACAATTTATAATTGTGTTTTTGATGCGTTTTTCAGTATATGGTAGTGTGTATGCATCATCTTTTAGCTGATAATGGAAGAAATGCCGTGTGTCATGGCTTGTAACTATGAAGGAAGGAATCAGTTGCTAAAAGTAGAAGGATGGCCATCATGTTAGGGAAAACAAAAAAGTGCCGTGGCTAAATGTGGCATCCATAATAAGTAAATGCTGGAACTTGTCAGAAATGTTTGAAGCGCATGTGAAGTGAATGACTATGGAAAGAGGAAAGTGTGCATCAGCAGGAAACTGGGAAGCCTGTGACGTATTCAATGTGTGAGGTTCAAGATAAAGAGGCTGGTAGAGAAAGAAATTCAACAAGTTAAGACATAATGTATTCGCAATATAGGACAAAGCAAGAAAAAAGAAATGCAAGAGAATATAGAGCAGTAGAAGGCGAGGATGTCAAAAATGACTGGAATATGTAAAGAACAGTATAGTGGTTTGAATTTGCAAAGACATAATAAAAATCACTGGTGAAAGGTTTTCCTTTAACTGACTCAGAACTCAAAAGTATGGCAAACACAGATCAAAGACAATGGAAAGTTTGACCCATTATAAGAAGGAGCAGATATTAAGGAAACTGAAATAAAAAGGTCAGCAATTGTGACTAGTAAGAAGACCTACATTTATGGAGTAAGATTATTCTGAAGTAAAACTGAAGAATTTTAAGAGATGTGTGGATGTAATAAAAGAATGCAAATAGATAAATTTGAAATTTAAGTTGTCATTCTCTGCTGTTGAAGACATGCCAGGATGAGAAAATGTTGACTTATCTAAGCCTGGGTAAAGCAGTTTGTAAGATAAAAGAGTTGCCCATGAGACTAGTACAACTGCTGTCAGATCAGAAGGATAAAAATGCAGTTAAGCTGAGCATTGTTGTTTTTGCAGGAGAAGTACAAGGTTAATGGAAGAAAAGATGAGGCAGAGAAAGAAAAGGTGTTTGTGTTTGTATGTAATTCTGGTCAAAGATATCTAGGCAGACTGGAAAGTTTTCTATAAGATAAACACTGGGTAATGGTGTGTAAGTTGTTAATGTACAATTAACTCAAAGGTTGGCACACTATGTTGCTGCTGCAGTGATTGGGATTTTTAATTAGCAATACATGACAAGTGATTGTTGTTAAAATTGCTAAAAATATGAAACTATATTAATCTAGAATATTATCTGAGCTGATATTATTGATTGATGTAGCTAAATAAATTTCGTATTTAGCTGTAGACTTTTTCTATATTTAAAATGTCTTTTTCAATGTTAACATTTACATGTATATTTTAATGTTAGTTTTGTGTATTATATTAAAAGCAATTTTTATTAATGGATGGTTCAAGAATATAAACAGTAACAAGTCTGTAATGCTACTTTATTTGTTACTTTTTTGTATAAAAGAATAGTTATGGAAAGGAGCAATACATAGAATTGAGGTAATGACAATACCTGGGGTTCAGAAAGACTTATCATGACTGGAAAGTCTTAACGCAGCCATTTTCTCACTTGTGGGAAGCCCTTCCTATTTAAACTATCCTACCAATGAGTTTTCCACTAGCAGAAGCCTCGACACAGCAGTCTTGCTGGCCAAGTGACATGCTAATGCAGTGATTTAGGGTGTGGCTAATTTTAATTAGCCATGCTCTCACTCTCCTCCAGAAATGCCAGCTGTTCCCAATTTACACTGCTGAGAGACTCACATTCAGCTGCATAAACTTAATAATGTGATCACTCATTCCATGGAATGGAAGTAGCCCAGTTGCAAGCAAATTCAGTGAAGATGTGGAGATATTAGTGTATGTATCTATGTGGACATGTGTGCCCATGCCCAAAGGGACATTAGTGAAGCAAGATGTGTGTGTGTGTGTGTGTGTGTGTGTGTGTGTGTGTGTGTGTGTGTGTGTGTGTGTGTGTGTGTGTGTGTGTGTGTGTGTGTAGGTGGATGTATTTGCCAACAGAATGCATGGGCTGCCAGTGAAATCACTACTATTGACAAGTACGACAGCACTGATGTTAGAAAAATGTGATTCAGAGATATGCTAATGAGCCAATAATGAGGTATTTCTCATTAGGGCCATAGCTGTCTCTGAATCATACTTTCTCAATGTCTAGTTTATTGACCTAACTGTAGTTGACAATTTACATGAGTGGTGAGGATCTTTCTGAATCCTAGGGATTATGAAAGACAAAGGTGAAATACTCAGTAAGTAACAAGGAGCAGTGTGGGCTGACATTGTTAACAAGCTGAAGAAAGACTTTGTTGCTTAATATCACAAATATGTTGAGTCATAGAAACTAATAGCTAAAATATGAACAGTACCTAAATGATGCTTTCTGAGAATGTAAGCAGTAATTAAATCTATGCTTCTCTGGACTTAACCAAAAGGCACAGAATGAAGACAGGAAACTCCTGTAGATACAAACCACTCTTTATTAATGCAAAATCCTTAAAACCACAAGCGTTTTCGTCTGTGTCACCCAGACTTCTTCAAATATAGCAAACGATGTCCCTACACACATTCCCTATATATATATCATAATATAGCTCATTAAACAATTAATTAAAATAGATAACTGACTTGTCTTAAAGGCATATGTTAAAATAAGCAGATAACACCTTATTATTGGGTTCAAACTGACTTGTTACATAAAAACTAATACATATTTGTTAAAATAATACATTTTGAAAAACATTTATATATATGTATGTATATTGCAAAAAATATATTTATAAATATGTTAAAAAATATATGTTAAAAACATTTAAAAACACAGATTATAAAAGCATTTATAATTATTTATACATAGAATTTAATGGTAAAAATTGTTTTAAAAAATCATACTACATAAAATTACTAATTAATGCATAATAATGGTTGTTACAAAATGTAACAACAAAAATCAGTTTAGCAGACCTGAGTTTTAACAATGGAACCAAAGATATATTTTCATTCAAACCTGGGGGTTGTTAGCTTCAAGAACTATTTGCCAGAATGTTTCCCTGTATTCCAGCTTAGATTCCCAGGGTCCACCCCTCAGGTCCTTAGGTACAGGTTCAATAACAAAGAAGGAATATTTTGCCCTAAAACATGTCAATGTATATGTATATAATGCATTACTGTTATTTTTCTTATTAATATCATTGGCATGCTGATAAATCCTTCTTTTTAATTGTCTTTCAGTTTTACCAACATAAAAATTTTCACAAGCCCCACAGGTAACCAAATAAACTAGACCCTGGGAATTGCAGTTAGAATATGTAGAGGCTTTAAGTAATTTATTCCTAGCAGTGACCAGAATCTGTTCTTTCCATGATATGTAATTGCACTGTGAGAATGCCCCACTTTTAAAGGTACCTTTCCTTCTATTGGAATAAACTTGACAATTATTAGCATCTTCTAACAAACTTTTGATATTGTGGCCTCTCCTAAAGACAACCTTAACAGGTTAGTCCTTCAAATTAGGAAGGTCCGTCAATTCGGAAAATTTTTTCCATTTTTTTTCCACAATATTTTTTATCTGGTATGCATTAACACTAAAGCCAGTAACAAAGGCATTACCATAACCTGAATGGTCGACAGTTATATAGCTTTATTATTAAAGCTATCTCCTAGACCCAAAACTGGACAATATTTATCCTTTCTACCTTGGGTAACTTCTTTCCTGATGTCAGCAATAAGTTCCCTGGGATATCCTTGATCAAAAAACATACCTTCCAGTTTAACACATTCTTTTTCATAGTCCTCATCCAGGGATGTCATCCAACATATATGAACAAATTGCCCCTCGACTATCCCTTTTTTCTGAAAAAAATGGATGTGAACTAGTGTAACTGATGTATGTATTGGAAAATGTAGGTTTCCTGTACACCATAGACTTGAAACCTTGTTCAGTTGTACAAATAGAAATATCCAGATAATTCACATAATGTGTAGTAACCTGATGTGTGAATTTAAAAAAGGTGGTGGTCTGATTTAATTATTGCATAAAATCTTCCAACTGTTCAAGGCTACCTATTCAAAAAATACATACATCATCAAGGAATCAAGCATATAAAGTCCAGAAATCTGAATAAATACTATTATGCACATATTTTTCTTCCCATACTGACAGAATAATGTCTGCCTATGTAGGGGAGCAACTAGCCCCCATGGTAACCCCAGTTCCCTGGCAAAAAACTCTCCCTCAAAGAACATGAAATTGTTCTTAAGTATAAGCTCTGCTAACTCTAAACACAGTAGTATGTCATTTTCTATAATCCTAGTTTTGTCCCTTAGGGCTTCCTTCAACCAGATTAACCCTATATTATGAGGAATAACTGAAAATAAATCAACCACATCCACCGTAACAAACTTTAGATTGTCAGAAAAGAGATTATCATTGACCCTGCTTAAAAATTCCCATGAGTCTTATAACAAATGTCTCCCACTCCCCATAAAATGTTTAACTTCTAATCCAGGTATTTGGCTAAAGGAGAAATTTTTGAACATTCTGATGCCACTATAGGTCTAAGGGGGGGAGGGTCATCAATACTCTTATGAACTTTGGGTATCCTGAAAATTGAGGGTACCCCAAGAGTATTGTTTTCCAGATATTGGTAAGTCTCAAAATCAATAACCCCCTGATCAAATAAGAAATATTGATCTCATTAATAGATACTTTACTATATCTGGAATCATCATGCAAGACAGAAAACATCTTGCTTTCATATAAAATCTTGTCCATAAGGACTATACCCCCTCCTTGTCCGGTTCCATAACCTAAATCTGTTGGAACACAATTCTTTCAAAATCAATGTTTCATCAGTGTCCAAATTAGGAACAACCCTGTTTTTTTGCAAAGTCCTTATTATCTCCTTTTCCATTACCAATTCCAAATTTGTAAGCTGTGTGTGAATGGGGGGTTAAAAATACTCAGTTTTTTGGGAATAGAAGGGCCTGGTGTGGTGGTACTATTGCCAAACATATTTTCAAAGTTTAATTTCCTGATGAACATTTTTAAATCTAAAATAACCTGCATAAGATTACTTGTTTTGTTAGGAACAAACTTAAATCCTTTAATAAATAGGTTAAAAAAGTGTCAGTTACCTTTAAATGACTGTAGTTAAAAATGTGAAATCCATGATTAGTCACTACTTGAACATCATCTTTTTATGTAACAACAATGGTATTTAATTCCTGTGATATTTGACCCTGTAGCCCCCTCCCCTCTGTTGGTAATTGCCCCTGTAAAAATGGCTGTTGTTATTAGATTTGTTACGTAATCTTTCGATCTATGGGGAAGGGGTTCAGAATGAACCATTTCATCATTAGGTTCTACATACAGATCCTGTTCTGTACATTCTAAATTCCGAATAGGGTACTTAAAATTCTTATTATACACGTTACGTTCAGTTCCATGTGAAAATACTTGACTTTTAGGTAAGGGATACTGTTTACCTTCCCTGTACTCATAAATATCCCTATCTAACTTTTTGTATTTTCTTTTATTATTAAATTATTAAATATTTGCTGCTATTTGAACAGATAACTTAGAAAATCAAGATTTGTCCTGTTTAGTAGTTACAGAAGTTATTTGTTTAGCCACAGAAGGCTCCTGCATATGAAACCTTCTTCCTGTCTTTTTCAAACATTGTTAGTTTATGCAAGTGGTACACAAAAAATGTTGCCATATATTGAAAAGTTAAAAAATGTAAGCAATGCTGCTTTAGTTGTCAACCTCAATGGATAAGAATATAAAATAAAGACTGTTATGAACCTATGAACCTATGAACCTATGAATCACTACTGGCACTAAAAACTAAGGATCTGTACTGTCTGTGGCCTGGCTACTGATCCTGAGGTTTGCCGATGCATTCCATAAATTATTCAAATTGTTACTTGTCATCATCGGATCATGTGGCCCAGGCAGGTATGACCCTAGCCCTGAGTAGCATCCTGCCTTCGCCCAGAATGATACCACAATATAAGGATAAAATGATTGACTTCAACAATTGGCTAAGCTTATGGTGTCATTCAAAGGGGATCCAGTATCTGTCTGCCTGGGACGACATGATTCACAGACCACGATGCTTTGCCAGAGATTGTCTGTACCTGTCACCCTGGGATTCCGGTTACTGGCTAAAGCTCTTGCCTTCCCTATAGTGCCTTTTTAGGTAAAGTTCAAAGGACAAAACCACCAGCGTAACAGGTACAAGCATGCAAAATCTGAAGGTTATGCTACTCAATGCTAGAAGTCTAAACCTCAAAATGCACTCTCTGGAGGCACTCCTAAAAATGGAGAACATCAATATCTGTGCAGTAACTGAGACCTGGTTCAAGGCTCCAGAGAGCACCCCTGCAATACCAGGCTACAACTCATACCACACTTTTCGGCCACCAAACCAGGACCGAAACACTAAAGGTGGAGGAGTGTCAATATTCACCAAGGATATTCACACCACCAGGCTAGTTGGCCAACACAATGTGTCTGAAATTCTCCAAGTGCAACTAACACTAGGTAAGACTGCAATCCAAATTGTAGCTTGCTACAGATCCCCCACCATACCCCAAGATTCTCACTACACCTTTTAAACATACTGGAAAATATTAAGATAGAACCAAACACCCTAATACTGGGTGATTTTAACTACCCTGCCATTAACTGGGAAAACTACTCATGTCCCAACACCTTTGCCCAACGGTTCTTGGAATTCATAAATTCCAACGCCCTGGATCAACTAATCCATAGTCCCACCAGGGGCTCCAATATCCTAGACCTGGTCATTACCAACATGGCAAATCAGTGCTCCATACCTATGGTCACCCCCTCGTTAGTCAGGTCTGACCATAAGCTAATCACCCTTAACATCCACATCCCATCCCCACCCCCCAGTAAAGAAACCACCATAAAAAACTTCTCCAAAGCCAACTTCATGCTACTCAAGTCAGAAGTGACAAACTTCATAACACCCATGCAGACGGGAACTGAAAGTTCAACTGCTGAATCCTACACTAAGGCACTGTACGAGCACATCCACTCATGCATGAATCGTGCCATCCCAAATAGAACCAAAATGCTCTCATCCAAAAAAAGGAAGCCAATCTGGTGGTCCCCTGCCATAAACAAACTTTACAACAAAAGGAAGAAACTTTTGCAGAAAAGAGGAAAATCCCAGGATGCAAAAAACTCCCTTAATAGCCTCAGTAAGAAACTGAGATGCCTCATAAAATCCTCCAAAGCTAGTTATGAAAATAAAATTGCCAAAGATTCCAAAGACAACCACAAAGCATTCTATAACTATGTCAAGAATCTAAATGGCAATGCTCAGATCTGCTCTGAGCTAAAACAGAATGGCAATAAATATACTGATCCAAAGGATATTGCCAATATCCTGGCAGATCGATTCAGCGCCAACTTCACCCCCCTCTCACCCCCTAAATGGCCCATCTCAATACCGGAAGATTGCCAAATTCCAGTAATAACGGCCACACAGGTACAAAACGCACTCTCTAAAGCCAAGAATATAGCATCCATGGGACCAGATGACATCCCGGGCTGTGTACTACATGAACTATAATATGAACTGGCACCTCACCTAAGTGTCATGTTTAATCATAGCCTCACATCAGGTTTCGTGCCCACTGAGTGGCGCAGAGCTACAGTTATCCCAATCCACAAGGGGGGATCCACCTTGGATCCCGGAAACTACTGTCCCATCAGTCTGACAAGCCTTATCTGCAAGGCCATGGAGCGTATTATCATGGAACTTATAAACAAAGACATTGGCAACCTTCAAACACTGGACCCCACCCAGTTTGGGTTTGTGAAGGGCCGATCTTGTCTCCTGAACCTGATTGACTTCTTTGAATCAGTCTCCAGAGCCATGGACAAGGGTAAGGTGGTCCACACAGCCTATCTAGACCTTGCCAAGGCCTTTGACACCATCCCCCACTCTGGAATCATAGATAAACTTACTAAGTTGGGTATTAATCCCTATGTCACCCAATGGGTTGCTAAATGGCTTACTGATAGAACCCACACTGTAAAAGTAGCCGACTCCAAATCCAGCTCCAGACAAGTGACAAGTGGAGTACCTCAGGGTTCAGTCCTGGGGCCGCTCTTGTTTGGCATCTACTTCTCTGAAGTACAGGTCAACACTAAGGGACTCTGGCTAACAAAGTTTGCAGATGACTGCAAACTGGGAGCCATTACTGATTCCCCAAATGATGTGGATACTCTACAAAAGGGCCTTACAGAAACAGATGTTTGGTGCCAGAGCCATGGGCTCAAGCTCAATGCCAAGAAATGTATTGTTATCCCCTTTGGGAAAAAACATGTATCCATGAATTACCATATAGGTGGCAGTACATTAAACACAGAAAGTGTGATAAGAGACTTAGGGACACAGGTGGACAGTGGTCTCACCTTCGATAACCACATCGCCACAACAGTCAGGAAATCCTTCTATGTGGCACACCTCATCACGAAGGGCTTTTCATCCAAAAAAAGGAGGTCATTGTCCCACTGTACTCATCCCTCATTAGACCCATTATAGAATACAACGCCCCATTTGGTATGTACCTCTCAAGACATCTGCAACAACTGGAAAGGCCTCAGAAATACCTCACTAAAAGAATCACAGGCCTAAAGCAGATGCCCCATGCTGACCGCCTTTAAAAACTCCAGCTATACTCTGTCGCATATCGTCTACTCAGAGGTGATCTCTGCTTAACATACAAGGCCATGTCAAACCCAGAGCTGTTGGACATGCTACACTTAAAGAAATCCCAATCCCTCAGAGCTACACGCCCAGGGATCTAAACCTTGTCATCACAATAAACAAAACATGCTGGAGGGATAGGTTCCTGACCCAGAGACTCCCCAGACTCTGGAATAGATTGCCCATACATGTCAAGCAGAGTGCCTCTTTGGACCTCTTCAAGAGGAACCTTGACGTTTGGATGGGAGAAAGGAAATTCACCCCAGGGATCACGTCAGTCGCCCTGCTAGACAGGGGTCCAGGAAAGTAAATAATGTGGGAAGAAATAGCCAGGGAATTGTTATGGCTAGGCTTGTATAGGCCCTAGGGCTGATAGCCTAGTACCAACCTATGAACCTATGAACCTATGTTGAACTGGTAACATAAAAGCAAAGATTGATGATATAGCAAAATAAAGGTGAAATATTCATTAAGCGTGAGGAGAAATGAGTTGAAATGGTAAACCATCTGAGGACTGGCTGTAATCTGATATGACAAATTGTGTTAAAAAAGAATGGATAAGCAATGGAATTTAAATATCTAATGAATTAGTATAGTTTGCAATGTCATTAATAATACAGTCTATCTTCTTATAGAACTGACTTGTGACTTTTTTAAAACATGTATGAAACTGATAAGATTAACAGTAGATACAGTGATAGACTAAAACTAAGGGATCAAAATGGCTTGGAGAATAATAATCCAGTATCAATGAACTAACAAGGGAGGTAAGTATAAAAAAGAATGGAAATAAGTAGAGGAGAAGGATATTTTCCCTTGGAGGTCTCATATTTCCCTTTCTCTTGCCTGCTCTAGCCTTGTGGGTTCTTCAAACTTCATGCCCTTAAGTGCACAGAGATAAGCATTGTCATATATGTTGCAAAGAGATTGACATTTATTTGGGTTTTGGGTTTTAGGATGATGGAGACAATTTAGGTAGAGATAAAAGAAAGAGTTGGAGAACTGAAGAAGTGTTTTGTCCTCTGTTGTTGGTTATTTTGAGTGGCATTTCAGGTGAACTGTGACCAAGACATGAAATTGACTGGTAAACAATATAAGTAGAAGATGCTGACTGTGTAAAAGAAAAGAATATAGCTATGGATGGGAAATGATACACATTAAATATACCAACAGGATTAATTCCCTGGAATTCAGAATTATGCCTTCTGTGACTGCACAAGGGCTACCTTCAAGATGCTAAGAGGTGCATTGCAGCCTAAAGTTAATTATCAGCTAAGAAGAAGGATTTTCACACCCCTCACATTAACTAATTAAGAAATCCACTCATGTAAATGTCTGTCGGTAGGGGGGAGAGCTACCTTTGCAGCTGCAATTATAGAATTCTTGAACAGCAATTGCGATCACACACTGCATGCATATGAATATCTGTGTGCACAAGAACTACTTAATAATGTTATGAAAATAGCTGTGAACCATATTGAGTGGCTCAAAGCAATATTCCTGTGAAATTATATTTACTGAAGTGGACAGAAAATGGGGATATAAAAAGTCATGGAATAGGAAGAGCAAGCAGAAGGACTTACACAAGCACACATGGAAGGAATATGTGGGAGATGGAAGGAAAAGAAGCACATACTAATTTTTGGAGGGACAGCTGCCCATTTTTTATGAAGGGCAGATGGCGAAGGCAAGAAATGGAAAGAAAGTAGAGGTATGGAAGCATGGACATATAAACAAACAAAAAAAAAACCACAGACAAAGACCTATTGGATGATGTGCATAAATGAGCACAGCTGTTTTGTACCTTTGGCCATTAGCAGAAAAATGGTGATGTTGGCTTTAACGGATAACAGAGTCTGTGTGAGTGTGTGTGGTTATGTGTATGCCATATAGGACACAGACAAAAATATGCCATGTGGACATGGGCAGTTTTAGTATGCGTGTAGCCCAATATGCATATGATGCCAGTATGGGGTACTAAAGGCACACAAGCAACCATTGGTAATGCAGACAACTATTAGGATGTGTTTTTGAACTACCATAATGTAGGTTGCTATACACCATAAGATAGAAGTGTAGTAATTCATGAATGCCAGTGATATGTCAGTTGGAAGTGGTACATGCATGAGCAAATGGTGGGGTGATACATGATCAAAATGGTGAGCTGCATATCCTTACTGTAATGCACCCTCCTTTTCTGTAGCAGTGTCCACAGCATGATGTTATGTCAGCAGCCCTGCATGTCAGGCACCATGTGGCATGGGCATGATATCCAGGTGGACCAAGCCAGACATCTGTATGCAAATGTGAGATGGGAGGATCCCTTGAACATGTAGAGCGTGTATGTGGGTTAGTAAGGCTGCATATATATATATCTGCTTTGTCAGGACATATATGGTTCTGTTGCACGTTTGTTACACATATTGCTGTCTAATACCATACTGGTTAATACAATGCAACTATAATATACAAAGCTTATCTACAACATAACAGTAATCATACTCATCCCTCTGACTACAGAGATGCTCTTTTCTCCCCCACTACTGGAGTAAATTCTCTGTTGACTGCTCCAGATATGACAAACAACAGCAAAAAATACAAGTGGCATGAATTAACTGTTCTGCAAGGACCAGTTAAACTATATGGAAAATAGCAGTCCACTTACTTGTTTTGCCATACTTGCTGTGCATTTCAGGTGGCCTCTCCGTGACCTCTTCTTCCCATTAGATAAGAAGGTCAGAATTCTACCTTCACAGGTCATTATAATGGTGCTGGTATTGCTTACCAGAACTTCTGATGCCAACAGCAAAAATTACCAACCTGGTAAGGATGTGTCAGGTATCCACTTTATACTGGGACTTTCATAAAGAGTCTTCCAGCATGTGCTTCCAGTGGTGTCATGCATAAAGTACCAAAATATCTTGCTATATTTTGAGAATCACCTGGGAAACCTGCCAACTTCAGTGGCCTTCAGAAGCCATGATTGTTGAACAGATCAGAATCCAGTGCAATCCTGTACATACATGTTGTTGCTGTTGACATGTGACACACACATCTTTGGGCATCTCATGAGTGTGACAAGTCTCTATGCCACTATAGACTAGCAGGGAAATAAATGACATGGCAGGATGCTATTAAGGTGTGAAATGTGGCATGATAGAGCTGCAACATCAGCAAAGAAGCTACATCAAGTACAATTTCTGCAGCTCTACAGGACATAATTTGATAGTAGGGTTCCCACATCCTTGCCAGAGTCAGTGACCTGCTCAACATGCACTCTGCACTTCACAGGTATTCATGCAAGTATACAATGTTGGCCAAGCCTCATAACATGACCTAGATGAAGTACAAAATGAGATTAAAAGTAATATTCAGGAACACTCTCAAAATAGGCTCATTAGCTTAATGATTATGCTAAGAGCCTCAAAACTGCATGACCAAAATAACTGCTGAAATTAATCTGTTCATTATGGTATAGAAGTTTTCCACACAGCAAACTATATAATGCAGAAATACTAATGGAAGCAGAATGTTTGCAAGATACACTAGCAGTCAAGAGAGAGAGGTGATTGGGCACCAGTATTATTTTTATTTTGTGTATTACAAATGCTCTGATTGTGTGATAGTTGCTGAACTACATGATACTGTGTTGGTTTAGGAGATTGCACTAATGGGTGTAACTGTAAATAAGTGCATATTGTTCATAGGTTCATAGTTGTGTACTAGGCTAATGGCCCTGGAGCCTTTACAAGCCTAGCCCACAGAAGTGCCCTGGCATTGTGCTGCCCAATGTTAGTTCCCAGTACCGCTATCAAGTAGAGCCATTGGAGTTATCCCCGGGAAGAACTTTCTGTTACCCATCCACTCTTCAAGATTTCTCTTGAGGAGGAACAGTGAGGTGCTCTGCTTGACATGTATGGGAAGTCTATTCCATAGCATGGACAGCCTCTGGGTGAGGAACTTGTCCCTCCAGCATGTTCTGTTGATTGTGGTAATGAGGCTGAGGACTCTGGACCATGTGGTGTGGAGGGATTCGGATTTTGTTAGATGTAGCATTTCTAACAGAGCTGGGTTAGACATGGCTTTGTAAGTCAAGCAGAAATCACCTCTAAGTAGGCAATATGAGACAGAGAATAGCTGGAGCCTTTTGAGTCTGTCCATGTAGGACATGTGTTTAATGCCTAGGATGCTATTCGTAAGGTACTTCTGCAGCCTCTGCAGCTGTTGCAGGTGTCTAGTGAGGTACATGACAAATGAGGCATTATACTCGATGATTGGTCTAATGAGGGAAGGGTAGAGAAAGATGATGACCTCTTTCTTCCTGGATGTAAAACCCTTGGTAATGAGATGTTTCACATAGAAGGACTTTCTGACCACAGTGGCAATGTGGTGGTCGAACGAGAGGTTGCTGTCAACCTGTGTCCCCAGATCTCTTATAACGCCTTCAGTGTTCAGTGGGCTCCCATTGGTATGGTAATTAGTGGGAACTGAGTTTTTACCAAAGGGGATGATGAAGCATATTTTGGCATTAAGCTTAAGGCCATGCTTTCGACACCAGTCACTGGTCTCAGTGAGACCTTTCTGTAGGATGTCTGCATCACTTGGGGAGTTAATAATGGCTCCCAGCTTGCAGTCATTTGTGAACTTGGTCAGCCAGAGTCCCTTTGTGTTGGCCTGGACTTCTGAGAAGTAGATGCCGAACAGGAGAGGACCCAGGACCAATTCCTGTGGGATTCCACTCATGACTAGTCAGTAAACTGACTTGGAGTTCACTACTTTCACACTGTGTGTTCTATCTGTGAGCCAATTTTCAACCCACCTAGTGATATAGGGGTTGATACCTAGTTTTGTGAGTTTATCAATAATTCCCAAGTGAGGAATGGTATCAAAGGCCTTGGCCAGATTGAGGTAAGCTGTATGTACTGTCTTACCTTCATCCACAGCCCTGGTGACTGACTCAAAAAATTCAACCAGGTTGAGCAGGCATGATCTCCCTTTCACAAAGCCAAACTGCATGGGGTCCACAGTTTGGAGATTTCCTATATCTTTGTTCACCAGGTCCATGATGATGCACTCCATAGTTTTACATATCAAACTCAAAAGGCTAATGGGGTGATAATTCCCAGGGTCTGTAGTCACTCCCTCTTTATGGAGAGGGATGACTGTAGCAGTGCACCATTCGGTAGGGGCAAAGCCTGAGGAGAAGCCGTGACTGAACAGGACACACAAATGTGGTGCCAGTGCACATTGTAGTTCATGTAGAAGACAACCAGGGATATTATCGAGTCCCATGGAAGATGTATTCTTGGCCATGGACAATGCAGCTTTAACCTGTGCTGCAGTAATGCTGGGTACCTGACATTCTTCCAGTATTGTGATTGGTCCTTTGGGGGGGGGGGGGTAAAGTTGGCATTAAATCTGTCAGCCAGTATGTTGGCAATATCTGTTGGCTCGATATAGGAGGTACCATTGTGCAGTAACTCAGAGCAAATCTGGGTTTGCTGTGGAGGTTCTTGATATAACTATAGAAGGCTTTGTGATTGTTTTTAGTGTCTGCTGCAATTCTGCCTTTATAGCTGGCTTTAGATTTGATGAGGGATCTCAACTTTTTGTCGAGGCTAATAAGGGAGTTTTTCCAGTCTTGGGACTTCACTTTTTTCTTCAAAAGTTTCTTCCTTGTGTTGCAGAGTTTATCAATGGCAGAGGACCACCAGATTGGCTTCCTATTTTTGGAGGAGAGAGTCTTGGTTCTGTTGGGTATGGCTAGTCTCATGCATTTATGTACATGTTCGTACAATGCTTTGGTATATGATGTGGCAGTCATGCAGCTATTTTCCATTGGCATGGGTGGCGTGAAGTTAGCCGCCTTTGTTTTAGGAGTCCAAAGTCAGCTTTGGAGAAGTTTTTCAAGGTGGTTACCTTTGCGAGGGTGTGGGTGACGTGGATTTCCATGGTGGTTAGTTTATGGTCAGATCTGACCAGGGAGGGATTGACTGTTGGTGTAGAGCAATGGTCACCCATGATAGTAATAACTAAGTCAATGATGTTGCTTGACAGAATGAGCTGGTCCAGGGCATTGAAACTGATGAATTCCAGGAATCATTGAGCCAGTGTATTGATACTTGAGTAGTTTTCACAGTTGATGGAGGGGTAGTTGAAGTCTCCTAGTATGAGAGTGTTGGGTTGGACCTTGATAGATTCCAGGATGCTTAGGAACATGGAGTGAGAGTCTAGGGACATGGTTTGGGACCTATAGCAGGTTATGACCTGGATTGTCGTCTTACCCAATGTTAGTTGTACCTGAAGTATCTCAGATGCATTATGTTAGGCTACTAGTCTGAAGGTGTGCATATCCTTTATGAATATGGAGACACCACCACCTTTGGAGCTTCGGTCCATGTTTTGGGGCCAAAAGGTGTGGAATGAGTTATAGCCTGGCAGCACAGAGGTGCTTTCCGCCGCTTTAAACCAGGTCTCCATTGTAGCACAAATGTCAATGTTCTCTATTTTGAGGAGTGCTTCAAGCAAGTGCATCTTGAGATTTAGACTTCTATCATTGAGCAGCATGACACTCAGATTGCATTTATTTATAGCTGTTACAGTGGTAATTTGGTCTTTGGAACACCGCCTAAAAAAGGCACTATAGGGTTGGCAAGAGCCTTAGCCAGCACCCAGAAACCCAGAGGTGACAGATGCAAGCCATCTCTGGCAAAACATCGAGGTCTGTCAATCATGTCATCCCAAGCAGACAGACACTGGATCCCCTTAGAATGACACCAGAAATGTAGCCAATTGTTGAAGTCAATCATTTTTTGTTTGTACTGCAATATCATTCTGGGTGACTGTAGGATACTGCTTAGGGCTAGTGTCATACCTGCCTGGGCCACATAATCTGAGAGCTCCACCATGTCCCTTTTCATGTAGTCCAGGGAGGTGCATCTCAGGTCATTCTCACCCATGTGGACAATGACAGAGTCATACTTGTAGATGTGGAGTGACCTAAGTGCGTGTGTTATGTGTCAGATTCTGGCACCTGATAGACAGCTGACTGTTACCTTCTCCTTATTCATTCTAGTGAGAGGGACAGCTGTGTGCCTCACTACTGAGTCACCTATGATTAGTGTATTGGATAAGGTGTTTAGCCATAGGGGCTTAGGTTGAGGGGAACACTGTGGAGGTGAGCTATATGTCCTGTGGTTTGTGTTGTGTTGTAGTGGTTGAGTGCATTTTTGTCTTGGAGGTCTCTGCTGTTTGGGTAAATTTTTCTTGAGACCCACCACAAAGGTGGGTGTGTGGTTTGTGTTTTTATGTGCGAGCTGTGATAGGTGGTGTCCTGGAGGGCTATGTGTTCCATGTGGTGTGGTGCAGGTGTTGACCTTCTCCTCTTCACCAACCAGTCTGGTCTTGACTGGAGAGTGTATAGCTTCCAATTTGGTGATATAAGTACATCTCTCACAAGTCTGAGTGTTGGGAGGTAAGATGAGAGGGTTGTCTGTGTACATGAGGCAGTTGCTACACTCCCTCAGAATGCCCAAGTGCACCAGGTTAATAGGAGAAAGCACAGGGAACTGCCCTTTAATCATGACAAGAGGGATGGTCATAACTACTAAGTACTGGAGCTATTTCCATGAAGAATGACTAGTGCTGATGGCACTTAGGTGTGCTATAATAATTGCTACAAAAACCTGTTGAAATGCAAAGGGATTAGCCTATTTGAAGTGCAAGAGAGAAAAAACTATCAAGATTTTAGGGAAAAACTGAAGAGCAGACTTTCTGGCACCAGTAATAGTTTACCTCAGCTCGGCACCACTGAGTGGAGCTTAAACAAGTGCAAACCCATGCAAATGCAAGCTTTTAAACCAGAAAGTTGAAAGGGGATGGAAAAATTGCCCGAACGGCCAATAAACTACAATTTCTGGGCCAGAAACCGCTCCTCTTGTGGTAGAGAGGCTACCTAGTGCTTACCACTCCCACTGATAAGCTAGAAGACTTCCCTCCAACACAGAAAGGCTTGGGGGGGGGGCTCAGAAGCTTACAAACAGTCCTGGATACAGCAAATCTGTATCAGGGCTAGACTGTTACAGGAAAGCCAGGAAACAAGTGCAAACATGGGTTTTTAAACCATAAAGTTGAAAGGGTTGGAAAAACTGCCCAAATGGCCAATAAACTACAATTTCTGGGCCAGAAAACAATACTCTTGTGGTTGATAGGCTACCTAGTGCTTACCACTCCCAGTGATAAGCTAGAAGGTTTCTCTCCTACACAGAAATGCTTGGGGGGCTCAGAAGTTTATAAACAGTCCTGGATACAGCAAATCTGTATCTGGACTAGAGTAGTTACAGGAAAGGTGGGAAACAAGTGCAAACAAAGGCTTTTAAACCAGAAAGTTGAAAGGGGTGGAAAAACTGCCCAAACAATCAATAAATTACAATTTCTGGGCCAGAAACCACTCCTCTTGTGATAGATAGGCTACCTAGTGCTTACCACTCCCACTGATAAGCTAGAAGGCTTCCATCCAACATAGAAAGGCCTGGGGGCTTAGAAACTTACAAACAGTCCTGGATACAGAAAATCTGTATCTGGACTAGACTAGTTACAGGAAAAGTGGGAAACAAGCTTAGAACTTTTGTTTTTACAGACAAGAAGCTAAAACAGCAGTAAAAACAATTCAAATGCAGTGCAAGTTAACAGTCTGGACTAATATGAACAATGGCAGGGGTGCATGCAATGGAAGAACAATTGCAGGTGATGCATTGTAGAAGTTTAACTGCAAAACACTAAACTGCATTGTGTTGGGTACCATGTTGGAAATGTAGGTCCTGGTTTAGGCTGAGAACTGTAAGTGTCCCAGTCAGTGCTAATATAAAAGTCTTGGTAAGTGTTTTGTTTGATGCTATATAACTCACATATGCTACACTACATGCTGTAGTGCCCTGTAAGGGAGGGTTATACAGCTGTCAAGTGATCAGTTCTATATGAGATACCTTGGAGTACCAACTATTTGTCTAATGAGGGAGAGGTGACACCTTAAGTGTATGTTTCTCCGCTGTGAGGAGAGGGATTGGGGGTTTCATCTGCTCAACCAATAGACATGAATGCAGTTGACATTGTACTCCACATCCCTGCATGGAGCAATTGTCTGACTGGGTCTCTAATGTACTAATAAACCTTTTCCAATTACTCCCTCTTACAGAATGCAGATGTGAGGAGGGGTATGTGCATTTTTCTGGATGGGTGGGGACTTCAGTACCAGTGAGTAATTCTTCCGGTCAGCTCTTGCTCTACTGGATTTTGCAGCAAATGTACTTGTCTTGCCTGCTTCGGGGATTATGCTATTGGAGTTATTTCTAAGGCCTCTATAGCATATGCGGGCATCATGTTTGCCAGGGTGCTGTATGTCTGGATAATGATTGTTATATTGTGATACGGCCTTCCACATATGTCCACAGAGAATCATTTTAAGAAGACCCATACCCATGACATGGGTGGACACCAGTGCGCTGACCACATACATCTTTCTCGCACTCAGTGCAGCTGTCATTGATCAAGGGTGCCTGCACCACTTTAGATGATGGTGCTTCATGAATTAATGTGGTGGTTACATCCTGTTCTCCTGTTACATCCTGTGTAAGAGGAGTGGCCTGCACAGTCACCAGAGTTCTGTATGTGAAAAGGGAAGCTGGAGATGGCCGTCACATTACCTGTGTCTACCACTCACACTGAGACATCAAACACTACCAGAATGTGGCTGCCATCATCATCAGGCACAGATAGTTCCCCAACATCATGCATGCCTATATCCAGCTCCACAGTACATTACTGTATGCCTCATTTTCACTGTTGTGTATTCTGCTCTATAAACATGGTAATGGTCCATTATCTCAATGTCATGATGAGCATGGTAATGTTAGGCATGGACTGTTGACTCTGAGCTCCCTAGGATATTACGCACTCCTCTGTGACAAGGATTGACTTTATAGATCACACAGAAGATCACACAGAAAAGGTGAAGTGTGATGACTTAAAATTAATGTATTAATATAAAAAAGAGGTTTGTCTTGTCACCTGTTGGGTTTTCTTGCAGACGACTTGGGGTGTTTGTCAAACCGGGCCATATTATAGATTGGTGAGGAGAGAAGTTGAGGGAAAGTGAAAATAAATGAATGTATGGACCATATAAAGAAGATGGGGTACACTCATTGATACTACCCTGTAGACAGAATATTGAAATAAAAAAAAAATAGAAAGCATATGATAGTCTGATTAATGATCTGTATGATACTACACTGGAAGTAATGGTACTAAATACGAATCTGACTTTCAGTAACACATAGTCATAAAGCAATGTAATAAGTATGGTAGCCTGTTTTACTGACAGAAGGTCTTACGGAGAGTAGCTCAACACACAGCTTCATAGAGAAAAGATGGAGAATAACTGTCAACTAATGAAGGCTAAGTTAAAATGAGAATGATTTATAGTGTGAAGTGCATTTGAGTTTACAGTGTATATAAGGGAGTAAGATGAGGATGGTGGATAAAATTTTAAAAGTTAAAAGTTACAACCAGCTTTCACCCCCCCCCCCAAAAAAAAGGGAGGTGCAGATTCCATTCTGTAATATAAATACTGGGTTGTATGTCCTGAAAATATGAACGTAGGTTACTATAATGAAAACAGACATGACAGGAAGAAGAATTATACTGTTTTATGTAAGATTAAGGGTACATGTATGTGAAATGCAATGATGACAATGACTTTGTTGTTATGTAAGTAATGTATTTATGTTCTTACAAGGGAAAAAAGGTGTAGGTTTTAAAAAAAATATTCAAGCTGTCCCCAAAGTATAGCTCCCTATCAACCACCACCCATCACCCACCACCCAATACAATGTTTTCTAGACAGCATGCTTTTCCAATAGTACAAAAACAGTCAAAATGACAAAATTAATAATAATAATAATAATTACCAAATTGTAAATATGCCAAAATTGTTTTTAATTTAAACTTTAACACTTCTCATTGCAGCAGAAAATAGTAAGAAAAATACATATTGTTTTAAAATCTCATACAGTGGCATATATGGCATATGCTTGGCTGTGCCCTTGCTTATAAATCACACAAGTCAGATGATGTTTATTTTCAATTCTCATCTAAAGCCGCAAATTGCCTTTCCTGTTTATGTCTGATATGAAGTCCTTACTGAAATGCTCTCAAGACTGGGTCTCCATTTTCATCCTAACACCCATTTTAGACTGGATTTCAAAATCCCTGCTAACTGATATGCAACCAGATTTGAAATGGTGATAACTACCCTCACTTCTCCGTACCATTCATGTGGTTTTGTGAAAGGTCTTATATCTGCTGATCACAATAAAAAAACAATAAAACAAGATCGCTGCTGTAAGGAAGACTCCTCTGACACCAGAAAGTTGATGAACAATTTAATTCCTTTAATTAATAAACTGGAATGTCATTAGATAAATATCACATTAAAAATTCACCCTTATATTGTAAATAAATAACAGCTTCACAGTCCCCTCCCCCTCCATAGGAACTGGCACATATGTCCAAACCTACATCAAAGTACTATATGAGCATTTATGTAGCTGCATGGAATCAGGAATACCTGACAGGACAAAATCATCCTCCTCAAGGAAGAGTAAACCTGTCTGGTGGACAGCTACAATAAATAATCTCTATAGTAAAAGGGAAAAATTGCTGTCGAGGACCAAGAAGTAGCCGGTGCCTAATTGGAAGCAATCTCTTTTTAGCCTGAACAAGCAAATAAGAGCACTAGTGAAATCCTCCAAAGTAAACTTCAAGTCCAAGCTAGCCACATATACTAAAAACAATCATAAGGCCTTCTTCACATATATCTGCAATCTCAAAGGAAGCACTCAAATCTGCTCAGAACTGGTGGTCAAGCACACCACATACACAAAAGCTGCAGAAATAGACAGCCTGCTGGCAGACAGGTTCAGTGAAAAATTCATCCCTCTACCCCCCCATCAGTAAATCAGGACATCCCCAGCACAACCCCCCCCCGCTTATCTCTAGGGAACAAGTCATCACTGCCCTCTCAAAGGCATAAAATACAGCCTCCATAGGACCCGATAACATCCCAGACTGCATTCTACATGAACTCAGGCAGGAACTTGCAGCACCATTAGGCACCCTATTCAACCAAAGCCTGAGTACCGGCTTTATCCCAGCTGAGTGGAAAATAGCCACTCTCATCCCTTTGCACAAAGGTGGAGTGTTCACCAATCCAGGAAATTACAGACCCCTTAGCCTAACTAGCCTGATTTGCAAGGCCATGGAGTGGATTATCATGGACCTTATTAATAAGGACATTGGCAACCTCCCAACACTCAATCCCACACAGTTTGGTTTTGTGAAGACTGGTAGAGATGGGTGAAGGCTGCCAGCCTAGTCAAATAGAATTTGCTACATAATTCTATAATTTGTAAATACTGTGAAATGTGAATCACAGGCTTGTTGTCTTAAATGAAAAAAAAATGCTGTTACAAAAATGTGTCAACAGTGCTCTCTACTGACCCAGTAAAAGCATGTTGTGACCCTTTGATCTAAAGTCGGCTCTAGTCCAGCTAGATGAAGGCTTCCTGCCTATTGTTTTAAGGCTAAAGTTAATGACCAGAATTTACATGTGGAATGTCCTTCATTGCTCTAAGTGTAAAAGAATGTAAATGCAGTTTCTGACATCCTGGGAACACCAGGAAAGTGTGAAATGATGTAATGTTTTATCAGAACTGCAGTTTCAATTTAAACAGAGAGAATCAGAAGGCATTAAGCATTTTTGTCTTGAACATCCAACTCAGCATTGACTTATGCTCTATGTAAGTTATTTTAGAAGTGTGTTTTCTTTTAGCAATAGCTAGAAAATTAGAAATATTAGATTAAGTGTTTTTTCTGTGATGACAGAACTGTACTACCGATTTATTTTAAGTATTTCTGTGTGATCTCTGAACTCTTGACTAGCACTGACTGTGTAGTAGAAAGTACTGTCTTGTGGTTTTATTTATTATTAAATATTTTGAAACCTTTTAACTGTGGCTGGTTTGTGTAGAGATAATTTAAGCTCTTAAGAGTACTTGCATGTCTTTGGTATAACTGTACAAAGCCACTCTAATAGCTTTAGCCCTGGGCTATACTACTAATTGGATATTAATATTGCACAGTAATAATTGGACATCCTTTTAAGGGCCTTTGAGTAGCTGATAATTAATAGCTGGGTGGTGGCAGGGTATTACTGTATAGTCTGGGTAAAAGAGCCACAGCTGGAGAACCTGTGCCAGCCTTCACCAGAAGTGTCTGTGTGGTTGTGTAAACTCTTATCTCAAAGTGAGTGTGTGTGTCAGCTACTTGGGCAGGGACATGAAGCACTGGTTGGACTGAAAGGGTGCTGGAGATTTTAGCTTGCCCAGCTAGGCTGAGATCTGGACCCTATAGCTGTGCCAGTGGGGAGTCTTATTGGGGACCTGGAGAGCAAGGGAGTGACCAGCCCCGGAATGACTGTGATCACTGAGTGCTCTTAAGGGAAATTGCACTTTACTGTGTGTATTTGTTATCCTTTCCTCATATATGAGACGCCCTCTTTGGTTTTAGTGGTGAGGATTGAGGCTCCTTGATTGCTGGGCCAGGGCATGGGCATCACAGGTTTCATCAAGGGGAGGTCATGCCTCTTAAATTAGGTCGACATCTTTGAGACAGTCACCAAAGCCATGGACAAAGGGAAGATGGTGTACACTGCCTACCTTGAACTGGCCAAAGCTTTCAGTACTATTCCCCACTCAAGTATAATAGATAAACTCTGTCAACTAGGCATCAATCTGTATGTTATCAGATGGATAGCAAACTGGCCCACTGATAGAACCCACCTAGTCAAAATAGGAGAAACCACCTCAAGTAGTAGACCCGTAATGAGAGGTGTACCGAGGGATCAGTCTTGGGGATTCTTTTGTTTGGGATAAACTTTTCTGAGGTGCAGGCCAAAACCAGTGGGCTATGGATGACCAAGCTTACAGATGACTGCAAGCTGGGCATTGTCATAAATTCTGCTAGTGATGTGGACATCCTCCAAGAGGGTCTCACCCAAACAAATGACTGGTGCCAGAAACATGGCCTCAAACTGAATGCCAAAAAATGCATCATCCTCCCCTTTGGGGAAAGTGGTGTCCCCACAAATTATCACATTAATAACAAGTTCTTAAGCACACAATCAGTTGTGAGGGACTTGGGCACCCAGGCTGATACCAAACTGACTTTTGACCACCATATTGCCTCTGTTGGCAAGATGAAAGCTTTCTACATGGCCCACCTCATTAGTAAGAGTATCTCATCCAGGGACAAGGTGGTCATAACATCCCTGTATTCTTCCCTTATAAGATCCATTATTGAGTACAATGCCCCTTTTAGCATGTACCTCACAAAGCACATGTAGCAGCTAGGGAGACCACAGAGGTTCCTCACCAGGAGAATCCAGGACCTCAAACATCTACCCTACACAGATAGGCTAAAGGCCCTGTCCCTCTACTCAGTCTCATACAGACTCCTCAGAGGTGACCTCTGTCTGGCATACAAAGCAATCTCAGACCTTGCCTTGATGGGACTGCTACATATACACAAGTCAAACTACATTTGAGTAACCCATATGCGTGACCTCAACCTGGTCTGTGACATCAAAAGGACTTGTTGGTGGGACAGATTTGAGTCCCATACACTCCCCCCTTCTGTGGAAGAGACTCCCTCTCCACACCAAGTAGAGTACCACATTAACCCTTGTTAAACACAACCTGGATAACTGGATGGGGAACAGAAAATACACCCCTGGGATTCCACCTGTATCCCTGCTAGACAGGGGCATCGGGTGCTGATTTGTCAGAACATGGGCTACATACTTGCTTAGGCTTGTAAGGGCCTCAGGGCCAATAGCCTAGTAACGTTCCATGATCCTATGATATTACAAACGTGATTCACTCAAAACCCATCATTAATTAAAACCAAGTACATTTAAATAAACATTCTATTTATATCATGTCACACATTGGATTAAAAATGGATACAATACAGTAAAACCTAAAATAATTTGATTTTTGACTTTTGAAATTGGAACCAGCTAATAACAATCTACTACAAAACACTACCATTTAAATTTTACCTGATTTTAATGATAGTGAACTACTAATGTATATTGTATCATTGATCCCTGGGAATTGTGTGGCAATAAGTAGAACCTGCCAGTAAGTTTCTCTGTATTCCAAATAGGATGACCAATTTACTCCCCTGTAGTTTATTGGCACCTTTTCCGAAATATAAAAGGCAAGCTTATTAAAATTAGGACACATATTAGCATGTCTTTAAAGTGCATTGGTATTGTCCTTCCTCTTGGTGGAATATGTGTGCTGGTAGATTTGTATTTTGAGTTTATCCTCCATTTTTCCTATATAGAATGCAGCACTTGACAAACAAGTTGCCATGTATACCACTCATCTCATGTTGCAGTTAAAAATACCTTGTATGGGGAGGACTTTGTTAAAATTCCCTAATATAATATTGGTAATCTCATATATGAAACTGCACTCCTTGCAGGGTTCACATTTTTCATTTTCCTAAATTACAGTAACTGACCCTGTAATTATCATTCTTTTCAAACATATTTTTCATATTTCTACCCCTTCTAAAAACTATTTTTGGTGTTGGACAGAGTTTGTTGGTCAGATTGAAGGCTCTGAAAACACCAGTCTATTTTTTTCTATTATGTTTCTGATAGTAGGGAAGTTTTGATCAAAGGTCAAAACACAACTAGAGTTTATACTGAAGTCATTGTTTACTACTCCAGGCTGAAAAATCATGATACCTTAATAAGGTGCATATTGAGTTGATCTATCTGTCAACATTAAAGACTCTTGTTCATCTAAAAGATGTAAAGGGTAATTCCTTTGTTTGAACATGTTCTTTAAAATGTTGAGTTCTTTATACAAACACTCATCATCAGTAACCAGTCTTGATAGCCTAATAATCTGGTTCATAGCTTCATAGGTTCATAGCTGTTTACTACGCCAGTGACCACAATGGCCTTTTTAAGCCTAGCCATGCATCCCAAATCTCTAACAAGTTCTGATACCCTTGATAAGTGTAAGCATGGACCTTACAGGTTACCTATGTCTATTAGAGAAATAGGTGCCAAACCAGGGATGAATTTCAGGTTTTCCATCCAGTTGTCCAAGTTGCACTCGAATTGGGTTAGGGAGGAACTCTGCTTCGCATATATGGGGAGCCTGTTCCATAAATGGGGTAGTCTCTGAGATACATACCTCTCTCTCCAGCAGGTCCCATTTATATCACAGGCAAGGTTTAAGTCTTTAGAAAGAGTAACTCTAGTGCTGTTTGTTTTGAAGATATGCAGGAGATCCATTAGAGTGGGGTATGACAATGTCCTGTTTGACAGGTATATATCTCCCCTCAAAAGCCTATAGGAGACAGAATACAGGGATAGAGCCTTGAGGCAGTCTGCATAGCACATTTTACTTACACCCTGTATTCTTTTAGTGAGGAAACTCTGTAGATGTGCCAATTGATAGATATGCCTGGTTAGGTACATACCAAAGGAGGTATTGTACTCAATGATAGAGCTGATGAATGCCAAATACAGCGGAACAATGACTTAATTGGACTTAGATGCCATACTATTGTTTATACGTTGAGCAACATAGAATGATTCCTTCATCACTCTAAACACATAATGGTCAAAGGCTAGATTACTATCTATGTGTGTCCCTACGTCCCTGACTACTGGGTCAACTCTAAGGGGTGTGTTGTCAATATGACAGTTGCCAGGGATGAATGAATTCCCAAAGGATACTATTATACATTTCTTGGCATTTAGTTTTAGCCCATGGCTCTGACACCAGTTGTTTGTCTGTGTCAGCCTCTCCTAGAGAACATTTGTGTCAGTGTGAGATTCAATGACAGCTCCTAATTTGCAATCATCTGCAAATTTAGTCAGCCAGAGACCACTGACATTGGCCTTGACATCTGAGAAGTAAATGCCAAAAAGGAGCGGTCCAAGGACTGATCCTTGAGGGACTCCACTTGTGACCTGTTTCTTTGTAGAGGTGGACTCCCCAATTCTAACTTCCTGGGTCCTGTCTGTGAGCCAGTTGGCTATCCACTAGGTGACATATGGGTTTGTACCTAACCTCCTGAGTTTGCCAACAATGCCTGAGTGGGGTATTGTGTCATAGGTTCATAGGTTCATAGGTTGGTACTAGGCTATCGGCCCTAGGGCCTATATAAGCCTAGCCATAACAATTCCCTGGCTATTTCTTCCCAGTATATTTACTTCCTTGGTCCCCTGTCTAGCAGGATGACTGACATGATCCCCGGGGTGAACTTCCCATCTCCCATCCAATCATCAAGGTTCCTTTTGAAGAGAGCCAGAGAGGCGCTCAGCTTGAAATGTATGGGCAGTCTAGTCCAGAGTATGGGGAGTCCCTGGGTCAGGAATCTATCCCTCCAACATGTTTTGTTCATTGTGATGACCAGGTTTAGATCCCTGGAGCATGTAGCTCTGAGGGATTGGGATTTCTTTAAGTGTAGCATGTCCAACAGCACTGGGTTTGACATGGCCTTATATGTTAAGTAGAGATTGCCTCTGAGTAGGCGATATGTGACAGACTATTGCTGGAGTTTTTTTAGATGGTCAGCATAGGGCATCTGCTTTAGGGCTGTGATTCTTTTAGTGAGGTATTTCTGTGGCCTTTCCAGTTGTTGCAGATGTCTTGTGAGGTACATACCAAATGGGGCGTTGTACTCTATAATGGGTCTAATGAGGGATGAGTACAGTGGGACAATGACCTCCTTTTTTCTGGATGAAAAGCCCTTAGTGATGAGGTGTGCCACATAGAAGGATTTCCTGACTGTTGTGGCTATGTGGTTATCGAAGGTGAGACCACTGTCTACCTGTGTCCCTAAGTCCCTTATCACACTTTAGGTGTTTAGTGTACTGCCACTTATGTGGTAATTCATGGGTACATGTTTTTTTCCCAAAGGGGATAACTATCCATTTCTGGGCATTGAGCTTGAGCCCATGGTTCTGGCACCAAGCATCTGTTTCTGTAAGGCCCTTTTGTAGAATATCCACATAATTTGTGGATTCAGCAATGGTTCCCAGTTTGCAGTCATCTGCAAACTTTGTTAGCCAGAGTCCCTTAGTGATGGCCTGTACTTCAGACAAGTAGATGCCAAACAAGAGCAGTCCCAGGACTGAACCCTGAGGTACTCCGCTTGTCACTTGTCTGGAGCTGGATTTTGAGTTGGCTACATTTACAGTGTGGGTTCTGTCAGTAAACCAGTTGGCAACCCTTCGAGTGATGTAGGGATTAATGCCCAGCTTAGTAAGTTTATCTATGATTCCAGAGTAGGGGATGGTGTCAAAGGCCTTGGCAAGGTCCAGATAGGCTCTGTGGACCACCTTACCCTCGTCCACAGATCTGGAGACTGATTTGAAGAAGTCAGTCAGGTTGAGGAGACAAGATCAGCCCTTTACAAAACCAAACTGGGTGGGGTCCAGTGTTTGAAGGTTGCCAGTATCTTTGTTTATAAGTTCCATGATAATGCATTCCATGGCTTTGCAGATCAGGCTCATCAGTCAAATGCCTTGGCCAGGTCAAGGTAAGCAGTGTGAATGATTTTGAACTCATCTATTGCTTTGGTGACCTTCTCAAAGAAGTCCACCAGGTTGAGTAGGCATGATCTTCCCTTGACGAAACCAAACTGGGTTGGGTCCAGTGTCTGGAGGTTTACTATATCTCTATTGATCATCTCCATGATAATTCTTTCCATGGCTTTACATATAAGACTAGTAAGACTTATGGGTCTGTAATTTCCAGGGACTGTAAATGGCCCACTTTTGTGCAGAGGGATGACTGCTGCCATTCTCCATTCATGAGGCACAAAACCTGTTTGGGGGTACAGTTAAATAGTAATCACAGAGGCCCTGATAGGTCATGTTTCATGTTATTTAGAAGGCATCCTGGGATATTGTCTGGGCCCATTGATGCAGTATTCTTGGTCTTAGAGAGAGTATTAAGGACCTATTCCCTAGTGATAATAGGGGGAGTTACATTTGATGATATTTCCTGAGGGAAGGTTGAGGGGGAGAGAGGGGTAAAGTTGGAGCCAAATATATCAGCCAGGAGGTTTGCTATGTCTTCTGGTAAAGTATAGGTTGCTCTATTTACAATCAGTTCTGCACACAACTGTGTATTGCCTTTGAGGTTGCAGACATAGCTAAAGAATGCTTTGTGGTTGTCCTTGGCCTGGGAGGTCAAACTTACCTCAAATTTGGCTTGGTAGACTTTATTTGTCCTCTGAGTTGTTTGTTTAGTTTGATGAGACTGCTTTTATCCTTCTGGGTGCTGCACCTCTTAATTTTTGCCATTATTTTCTTCCTCCAGTTATACAGCCTATTTATTTTGTGATTCCACCAGGGTGCCTTGTTTTAGAGTTAGTTCTGTACTTCTTCCTGATGGGTACAGCTGCCTCACTGCAGCTATTAGCAGGCTTGTACAGGGTTTCTGTGAACAGTTCTGCATAGCCAGAAGTGTTCTCAAGGTTTATGGGGGCTTAAATTTTGCTAGGTTCTCACTTAGTAGCAGGAGGTTAGCCTTAAAATAGTTCCTGAATATTTCAGGTTTAGCTGGGGGTCCAGGTTTTATTTTTACTTCAAAGGAGACCATTTTGTGGTCTGACCTTATCAGGGAAGGCATTACAGTAGGGGGTGTGCAGCAGTCTCCCATATTAGTGAGGACCAGATCCAGTACAGTTGCACCCCCTAGTTGGTGTATTGACTATCTGGTCCAGGAAGTTTGTGTTAACAAAACCCAGGAATCTCTGTGCATGTATGTTTGGTGTCATATAGGATTCCCAGTTAATAGTGGGGTAATTAAAGTCACTCATGAATATGGTATTGGGTTGGATGGTTAGTGTTTCTAATAATTTTAAATACATGGTATGGGTTTCCTGGGTCATAGAGGGGGACCTATAACTTCCAAGGAAGTGGTATTGGATTTTACCTATGGTGATTTGAACGTAGACCAGCTCAAGTGCATTCTCCTGTTTGACCAACCTTGAAGTATATTTATTTTTAATGTTAATAGAGACAGCCCCACCTTTAGTCCCTGCCTGTAAAGTAGCTGGCCTAAATGTGTGGAAGGCATTATAACCTTGCACTGTTGATGTGCTCTCTGCAGCTTTAAACCATGATTCAATGACCACACGGATGTCAGCATTCTCTAAGTTAAAGAGAACTTCTAGGCAGCATAGGCTTTGTTTAGACTCCTAGCATTGACCAGTAATACCTTTAGATTTTCTTGGTTTTGATTTGCTATGTCAGAAGTACTTTCAGTTTGGCATTGCCTAAAAAAGGCACTATGGGGTAAGACAATATTTTAGCTAATATTCGAAAGCCTAGATGGGAGAGGTGCAAACCATCCCTGGAAAAGCAGCATGATCTGTTGACCATCTCATTCCATGCTGACAAATATTGCACCCCTTAGAATGACACCAGAAACTAAGCCAATTATTACAGTCTGCCATCTTTTGTTCGTATTGTGGCATCATCCTTTGAGGAGGTAAAATACTGCTCAATGCTAGGATCATACCAGCCTGAGACACATATTCCAAAAGCTCCATAATATAATCTCTCCATATAGTCTAGGGAGGTATGTCTCAGGTCATTTACTCCCACATAGACTATGACTGAGTCATGTTGGTAATTGTGGTCTGGTGACCTGAGTGCATGCATAATTTGGTGGATCCTAGCCCCTGATAAGCAAATGACCGTAACTTTCTCCTTACTCAGCCTGGTGAGAGGGACATCAGTGTGTCTCATGATGGACTCTCCAGTGACTAGAATGCTGGCTTGTGTGTTGTCTTGACTTATGGGCTTAGAGGTAGAGGCTCTGTGAGATGCAGCTCTGTGTTGATGTGGGTGTTGTTTTTTAAAAGAGCACATTTGGGGCTGCTGAGGATATTTGTTGTGTACTTACTCTAAAAGGTCTTTGTGGTTTAGGAAGGTTACATGTAAGTGCCTCAGCATATGTGGGCTGATATGTCTACTTTGAATTGTGTGTGATGGGTGCAGCATGTGTACTACTGACAACCTTATTGACATTAGGAGTACTTTTATGGAAGAGCTTTGCCTCTAGTGACATTGTGTAACTACATCTCTCACATACCATATCAGTTTGTTTGAGAATTAACTGGTTGTCACTAAACATGACACAATTTCTACATTGCCTCAGGATGCCTATATCCACCAAGCCGATAACAGAGATAGTAGGAAAGTTCATATCCATGACAACAGACCCTTTTTTATTGATTAGACAGTTGGAGTGAGAATATCAGTCACTGTCAGGAGTATCCAGTTTGCAACTATGTGGACAGTGCTTGCCACTGCAAACTAGTTGTCTTGTGTACAACTAGGTAATAGAGAAATTTCAGTTGTGCTTTTACAGGAAAAATGTCACTCAAGGTGTCTGAGTCTGTACAGAACACTTGAGAAGCTAATATATAGACTCTGAAAATTTAAGGATGCAGTACTTAGGCAGATATTCTGAAGTTAGAAACAAATCAAGCAGCTCTTACCAAGTTTCTTTTCTGCCAGTAAGAGTGGTTACTATCAAAATAAAGGAAACTGTTTGAATAGGCTGGTTTTCTATAAATAGATGATTCAAAGTGGTTATTCTCCTTGTTTCTGTAAAGGTAGATATCTATATAATTGCATCTTTCAGTATCCACAGTGTGTGTGAATGGCAAGAAAGTGGTAGTAGAATTAATATATTCTATAAACTGTGGTATTTTTTGCATGTCGTCATCCCATAGGATAAAAATATCATCCAGGAACCTATAATATTTATAGATAGAGTTTTTATAATTTGAATCAAAGATAAACTTCCTCTCCCAAAGCCACAAAACAATTTTGGCAAAAACTGGGGCTGAGGAGGACTCTTTGGTCACCCCTTCAGTCTGTTTAAAATACTCCCCCTCAAATACGACAAAGTTATTTCTCAGAATAGTGACCATTAGTGTTTATAATACATAGATGGAATTCTGTGCTACGTTAGAACCCAATGCCAGTGCCTCTGTAAAATAGTTCATACCCTCCTCATTTTGTAATTTTGTAGAGAACATTTTGGACCTGAAACATTTTGGTAGAAAGGCCAATTTAAAACTGCTGTTAGAAAATAACAAAACTGTTTCTGATAATAATGTTTCAGGTCTGCCTAGATCTAGTACCTATAATCCCCCATTATTACCGCCAGTTACATTATTTGAAAGACTCTGTGAAATTGATTTAAGAGCTGTTTACAGAGAGGTCCCAAAGTTGACAGAATTTAATTTAAGTAGGGTCATGCAAAGACTGTTGTCAGAGCTATCAAACAACAAGAAAATAAGGATCATGAAGCCTGACAAAGGGGAGTGGGTGGTGATTATGGACCAACATATATACTTGGCTAAAATGTTGGCATTCTTACACAATAGTGAGCATTTTACACTAGCATCACTGAATGAGGTCAACATTGCTAGTTACAGGTTAGATATTTTCCTTAAAGAACTCTTCTTAGAGTAACAGTTCAGCCCCGAGGAGATTAATTATTTAAAAGTTAAAAAAAAACTTTAATTCCTTCTTTATTTGGGATTCCAAAAGTCCACAAATATACTGTGGACCCCCCAGTGAGACCAATTGTTGCAGCAAGAGGCTCCAAAAATGGAGCTTCTTGGAAAATTTATTGATCAGCATTTGAAAAATCTTTTTGAAGACAAGACGCAAGTTCTCAAAAGACTCTTGGCATTTGCTTAAGTGTTTAGCCAGGTGTAATTTTAAGGAGGATATCATCTTTCTTGGTATAGATGTGAAAGATTTATTTTTATTCATTCCCCATGAGGATGGTATGAACTATTTTACAGAGGCACTGGCATTGGGTTCTAACGTAATGCATGAGTCCATATATGTATTGTAAATGCTAATGGAAATAGTTCTGACAAATAACTTTGTCATCTTAGAGGGGGAGTATTTTAAACAGACAACAGGGGTGGCCAAGGGGGCCTCCTCAGCCTTAGTTTTTGCCAACATTGTTTTATGGCTTTGGGAAGAGAAAGTTTATCTTTGAGTGAGATTTCAAAAACTCTATAAATATTATAGGTCCATGGATGATATTTTTATCCTATGGGACAGTGACATACAAAAAATACCACAGTTTATAGAATGCATCAATTCTACTACCACTTTCCTGTCATTTACACACACCATGGATACTGAAAGTTGCAATTATTTAGACATCTACCTTTACAAAAACAAGGAGAACAGCCAGTTTAAATCATCTTTTTATAGAAAAACAACCTTCTCAAACAGTTTCCTTCATTTCGATAGTAATCACCCCCACTGGCAGAAAAGGAACTTGGTAAGGGGCTAGATGATTAAGCTATCAAGATTGGTTACTGATGATGAGTGTTTGTATAAAGAACTCAACATTTTAAAGGACAGATGCCATCAAAGGAATTGCCCTTTACATTTTTTCAATGAGCAAGACTCTTTAGTATTGAGAGACAGATCAACTCAATATGCACCCTTATTAAGGTATCCTGAGTTTCAGCCTAGGCTAGTAAAAACTGACTTCAGTAACAACACTAGCTATGTTTTGACTTTTGATCAAAATTCCTTTACTACCAGAAACATAATAGAAAAGAAAATGGACTGGTGTTTTTGGATCCTTCGATCTGACCAATAAACTCTGTCCAACACCAAAAATAGTTTTTAGAAGGGGTAGGAATAAGGAAAACATGTTTGAAAAGAATGGTAATTCTAGGGTCAGTTATTGTAATTTAGGAAAAATGAAAAAATATGGAGCCTGCAGGGAGTGCAGGTCCATATATGAGATTACCAATATTATATTAGGGAATGTTAACAACTTCTTCCCCATAGAAGGTATTTTTGACTGCAACATGAGAGGAGTGGTTACTGCATTCTATATAGGAAAAACAGAGAATCAACTCAAAAAAAGAAATTACCAGCATACATATCCCACCAAGAGAAAGGACAATACCAATGCACTTTATAGACATGCTAGTATGTGTCCTAATTTTAATAAGCTTGTCTTTTGTATTTTGGAAAAGGTTGCAATAAACAGCAGGGGAGGAAATTGGTTGTCCTATTTGGAATGCAGAGAAACTTATTTGCAGGTTCTACTTAATGCCATGCAATTCACAGGGATCAGTGATAGAATTTCAATTACTAGTTTTCTATAATTAAAAGTGGGTAACATTTAAATGTCATTGTTTTGTAGTAGATTTATATCAACTGGTTCCAGTTTCAAAAGTCAAAAATCTAATTATTTTAAGTTTTACTGAATTGTATCCATTTTAATCCAATGTGTGACATGATATAAGTGGAATGTTTCTTTAAATGTACTTGGGTTTTAATTAATGATGGGGTTTGATTGATTCACCTTTGTAATATAAGGGTGGATTTTTAATAGAAGTTTATCTGATGAAGTTCCTGTTAATTAATTAAAGGAATGAAAGTACGTAGCAACTTTCTGGTGTCCAAGAAGTCTTCCTTATATAAGTGATCTTGTTTTGTTGGGTTTTTTTTAATTGTGATTTTACTGCCTATTCAGTTTTGTATATCTGCTGATCACGAGTGATTTCTCCTTTGTGCTAAATCTGTCATTAACCAAATTGAGAAGCCACTGGCAGCTCTATTACTGGATATCAGCAAAACATTTGATTCATTAGAATGGTCATTCTGTTGTAAATTATTGACTTAAGGGGGTAATGTGATCATCTACTCTGTTGCTACTGTTCATCTGATAGTTCATTACCAAGGCCCACATAAAAATTCCTAGCTGAGGTTTTCCCCTTGTCCCATCTGTTTTTCATTCTCACAACTGAGCCTCTATCTTGCCATCTTCAGTCACAGTCAGTGTACCTAGTTCTGTTTAGGGCATCCAGTGGACCTTCTCTCCAGATGTACATGGATGACTCTGCTATAATTCTAAGATAATATTTGACTTCAATAAACCCTGAGCATAGCTGTTTGTTAGTAAGGACACAGCCTACCACCTCCGTCACAGTAACTTTAAGCAGTTTACTGCTCATTATCCATAGATCTTGACTTCCTACTTGTTATGTCTCCCCACATATTCATTGCTTTCTGAATACACAGTAAAGATATATGCTGCATGTAGCTATATACGAAGAGCTGCATGCATTGTGATTTGGGTCATATTATAGTTATTAAAATAATGATATTACTTCTATACTTTATTTGTTAATCATTATTCTTTATTAATTATTTTATATCTACCCTAATTCTGCCCAAATTTTGGAAGTTGTGGAATGACAACAGTTGCTTTCTAAGTAAAACATAGTGCGTGGTGGTAGTAAGGAATTATGGCTGGATCAGTTAGCCATCAAATTTGTCATTTTAACCTCATGTGCTTTAAAGAACTTTATCCTTACAAATAGAAAATCATAACTTCTTTCCTTGACCTTGACTGTAAGCTTTCAAAATCAGACATAAAACTGAGTCAGCAGAAAGGATGTCTTACTGGCCTCAACCATGTCTTCATTAGATGCATTAGATTGTTTCAACAAACTTGTTTGTTGATTAGCATCCCCTTCCACTTTTTTTAAAGATGAATATTTTTATTTCAGGTCTTGTAGTTCTTTAGTATCACCTCTAATATTTTTAATCCTGTTCAGATGTTAAACCTTGAAGTACTTTTCTTGTAGTTACTCAGGTTTTCAAGACATTGTCACTAAGTGCCATGTGGTTTTGTGAAAAGGTTTTCTGTGCTATTCTAGGTCTAATAAAGGTATTGCCTTCATTAAATATATCTGTGTGTATGTATATAGGTTATCTGAAGTGATGTTTGCTTATCAAAAAGCACTTGGTTTATTACTGATGTGTTTTAAAGTCATGCCAATGACAACCTCCTGTGTGCTGTTTTACTAGTAGGCACAGACAGCTCAGTAGTTTCTCATTTTGTCAGATTAGCTGGTCAGTTCTCAAGTTGAAGCTGAACTGCTTCATGCAACATTGCATTTCTATTTCCTTTTTATAGTCTATCTTGGTGTTATTTCTATTAAGATTGTTGAACATTTTCAGTAAAAAGTTTTGATGCAAATGAAGAAGAAATACAGCAGATGAACAGCAGTGTTTGAGTTATAGTGTAAAAATGTCATGTCCATAACATGTATTGCTCATAAAACAGCCTTTATAACAGTATCCTAAGCTAAGTTTGTGCATAGTTTACAAGCATAGCTCTCAACTGTACAGATTGTTTGCAGAATGTCTCATATTTTTGTTCCATTCCTCATACAGATTATACTTTTCTAGAAATCACTGAGGATTTAAGTCACTAAATCATGACACACATTTGAGTTTCAGAGTTTATAGCCTTCAGAAAATGCATGATTATATGAATCCTGATATTCTAGCAACATTTTACATTTGTAAGAGCAATATTTAAAATCTGTACCTATTTCTGGGCCTTTGTCCCCCATTATTTTAGGCTTTGTCCAGATTTCTTGCATTTAGAGGTTGAGAGGTATGTTTACAAGATGTCTACCTTCTACACCACTGTGTTTAATGTTCCTAGGTTTACTGAAAAAGCTCATAGTTTACTGGGCATCACTGAGCTTGATGTTTCTAATCCAGTGATGTAACTTATGGATGCCCCTGCAGTTATCTTGTTCCAACCTGAAGGTATAGATGTAAGGGTTGAGTTTAACTGAGGGGAGAAGTCCATTCCATAAGCACATGAGTCTTTGAGGTATGAATTTGTCATGTTTTACAATATGATTATATTAATTTTTATTGAGGTTACATGTGTATGTGTGCGTGTGTGTGTGTGTGTGTGTGTGTGTGTGTGTGTGTGTGTGTGTGTGTGTGTGTGTGTGTGTGTGTGTATGTGTGTGTGTGTGTGTCTTCCAGTCATCAGAGATATATTCTAATCAAAGGGTTTCAAATAGTAAGACATCCTTGAATGTACTGTATAAAGCACAGTTCTCAAAAGGAGGTGATACATTACAGAGAAGAGAGAGTTGTTGTAGTCTTTTTATGTAAGACAAGCCATGAAGCCCTGAGAGTCTCTTTGTAAGGAAATGTTCTTCTTTATGACATTGCATCAAATGACAAGTGAGTATGTTATATAACACAGTGAAGTATTCTGTAATTAGTCTAATAATAGCTCTATCCAGGGGACAACTACATCCCTGACAAAGCTTTAACCCCATGGAGGACCATGAGGTTAATGCTCTATGCTTCACAGATAGGTGTTGCCCATCCATTTTGTATTTGCCAAGTGGTAGGATATTGCCAAATGACAGAATACTGTATTTTTGACATTAAAGGCAAGGTATGTATAATGTTAACTGCCACTGAAGTGAGATGGTATTAGCAAGGTTAAAGACGATGCTCCCAAGTTTACAGTAATAAGCATAACTGGTGAGCTGTACAATGGAGTCAAGTGTTGATATTTGAGGAGAAAGATGCCAAAAAGGATTAATGATATAATCCTTTATTCATGTCAGTGAACATATTCTCAAAAAATGTATGAGGTTACATATACAAGCGATACCTTTGTAAAAAAAGACACCACCTTATGTCATAAAGAAGGAAGTGTCCTCTGTCTGCCTAAATAAGTTCCTTGATGAGTTTCCCCATCATGTTGCAACATATGTTGACACAAATGTTTTGTTCCTGAAAATACATTTGTTTATCACAGTAAATGTAATTGTTTATCACACATTATTAATAGATGTTGCTTTAAGCAATGTGCACAGTGTTGATAATGATTTTAACAAAATGTATCTCATTGCAAGAAAGCTCCATACAGCTAATGCCCACCCACCACCCACCCCCACTGAAATAATGTGCATTGTTGTTGCAGGCATAATTCTTAATAAGAGAATAAATATAAATAACTTAATAGCAACCCTTAACCCAAGATAACAAAATTAACATTTAATTGCATGGATATACTATTAATTTTGAAATTTCTGCACAATCCTTTCTTAGATCATTTCAGTTCACCAGTAAAGAAACATACATTTTGCTTGCAACATTAGTAAGACATAATGATTAAAACAAGTTCTTAATATCATATGAGTACAAATGATACTGTTAGACTTCTGCATATAACCCTAGATATATGCTTCTTATATCTGTCTCCGTCTGAAAGATTTACTGGAGGAATAAGAAGAAAAGTACAAACATTTTCAGAAATACATTTCAAAACACGTCTCTATTGAAATGACGCATGGATATATTTATTTCATTCATTCTTTGATAACCGATCATGAATGAAACTTAAGCTACAGTGAAGGGTCACCTCTTGAATAGATCACTGCTCTTCCCTCTCCAGGAAAATGGCCCATTGTTAGACATCCTTATGTTTGCCAAGGTTCAATTTAGAATCTATGTCATTGGGATTGCAGATGGAAATCCTCCTGTTGAATTCACAGACTAAATGAAAGTAAACAGGAAGATGGAGCATATCAATTAAGTATTTCTTCATAGAAAGAGGTGTATAACAGATCTGAAGAAGAGCTGGGGTGGGAATTTAGTAGCAGGCACCAAAAATGCATAGAACAGCTAAATTAAATTTCTGTCAAATTCAGTATATCTATATAGTCAGACCTTAATTAGAAAATAATGTTTGTGCAGCAGGTAGGAAAATGACCAAAGCGAAAGGATCTGGTGGGCATTATCCATGGCACTGTGTGACTTTCTATGAATGGTACAGAATTATGACGATGATGATGATGATGATGATGATGATGATGATGGCAGAATTAGTTCCATTTGAGTTCTGAGAATGAGCAGGAGACGATAGAAAGGATTATAATTCATAACTAAGATTTAGAAAAAATATCTATACCAACTTTCAAGGCAGGCATATGTGCCCCTCTTGTGAATGTGTGCTGCACACGGTCTACACTAGTTAAGGGATCTTAGTGATGCATTATACTCAATGACAAACACCCAGGAGTATAAGTTCTTCTGTACTGCATTAGTGATTGATAACTTGATTGTAGTCTTATGCTGGAATAGAAACCCAAAGCATTTAAATCAGAATGCAATGTGCTATAACCAAGCCATAATGGTATCTGGACATATGCCAAAAACTGGCAGACCTCTTTCCTGCTGGCACGTTTAGCTTCAGATTCTACATCAGAAGGCAATCAAGTTACTGAGCTGACTTAAAAAGAAACAAAATATTTATAGTAATAGATAAATCATTTAAAAAACACACATGGTATTTCTTCCTAAAAGAGGGAAAAAAGCTGATGATGGAGTATTTCCTGTTATCTGTTGACACATTCTTTTGCATAATTGGTAATGAAGTCTCTCACACACCTTGTCAATTTTTTTTCACTTGTGTAATTCATTTTCTTAACCCTGATTACTGTTTCTTATTACCCAACTGCATATTTCATGTGTCTGAGCTATGATATCATAGGAGCACCACATTTTTCCCAAAATGCTTAGAAAATGTTTTCCACACTACATCATATTGCCCTCTTCAAACAGCAGAAGTAAATAGAATTGTGTGTATCTACTGTATTCATATATGAAAGCTATAATATTTTAGTCACAATTTATTTCATTCAAGAATAAAAATATTATTTATGTAAATCGCTAATATATGCATTTTGATTTTTATTTCTGTTTGTTTCAAAATCACTGCATTTTTTTTTACTTCTCAGAGCCGTCTTTGGTAAATATGTGAAATAGATAACAGCATCCTTCTAACACATACTCATAATGCAGGGTTGTATATACTAAACTGTTAAAATAGTCAATGTTTCACTGGCATCAGCCTTACATTGCTGCAATGTCTTTTATCTCTCACACCCTCCTCAAAATCAACAACACCAGAATCCACTAGAGTTTGACCAGAGTTTATCATCAGGTGCCTTAAAATAAGCATCAGCCTTCCTTTATTAACAATCTAGAATATCATTCTTTATTTCAACATTTTACTAAAAGCTGGTTCCCCATAAATTATTATTTAAATGCTTTATTTCCCTAATATCAATCTCATCTATAATAATTTCATATATCTTTAACTTTGGTTCATCCACTAATAAGTTATAAATTTGGTTCATCAGCAGATTAGACCTATCCTGTATCAGCTTGGATCATGGGTGGCCATCACCATCCTGTTAATGGGGAAGCACAGTACTAATCCAGGAAAGCGTAACCCAGCTGTCCAACCAATTTCATCAGTCTCCATGACGGGATATTTCCCACCCCAAGGCACATCCATTTATTCAACTTTTGACAATAAAATAACTGCATCACTGCCCAATTCATTTGGTATTTCATAAGGTTCCTTAGACCTGTAAAACCTTCACTGGGATAGCTCAATTGGAAGTAATTTAATCTGCTGAGCATTGTTTTCATTGGCAGACTTAACTGCTGTGTTTTTATATCACTCATTCATTTTTTTTACTGTGGGAATTGCTGCATTTGTTAATGTTCACATGCATGCGTGCTTATGCTGAAACTTTCTTAGGTTCATAGGTCCATAGGCAGTTACTGGACTTTTGATCAGAAGGTCTTTATAAGCAGTGTGTGCCCAATATAATACTAGAGAAACCCAATATAAAGGATCTTGTGAAACTCGAGCTCTTAGTTAGCCATGGCTGCCCATATCTAGGAAGGTCATAGGTGAAATCCCTTGCAGGAATTTATGGTTTCCCATCCAGTCATCCAGGCTATGCTTAAACAGGGTCAAAGAGGGGCTTTATTTGATGTGAACTAGTAGCCTATTCCAGAGGAGTGGCAACCTCTGAGAGACATGCCTGTCTCTCCAGCAGGTCCTATTTATGTTGCAGGCCAGGTTAAGGTCTCTGGAGCAGGTGACCCTTGTCCAATTTGACTTGTGGATGTGCAGCATTTCTGTTAGGTTTGGATCCGACATTGCTCTGTAGGCCAGGCACAAGTCTCCTTTAAGTAGTCTGTACGTTACTAAGTACAGTGACAGTGACTTATGCCATGCACTGGAGACCTTGAATTTTCTTGGTTAGAAATATGTGTGGTCTCTCAAGTTGCTGCAGGTACCTGGTAAGGTACATACCAAAGGGAGCATTGTACTCAATTATCGGCCTGATGAGGGTCGAGTACAAGGGTGTTATGACCTCTTGAGGTGATGCCTTTGCTAATAAGGTATGTGGCGCTGAATGCCTTCCTTACCACAGTAGACATATGGTGGTCAACGTTTAGGCTACAGTCAACTTGGGTTCCCAAGTCTTTCACTACTGAGTTGTTGCTTAGGGTATTATTTATATGATAGTCTGCAAGGATATAATTTTTACTGAAGGGGATGATAATGCATTTTTTGCACTGAGTTTGCATCCATAGCTTTGGCATTAATCATTGGTTTGTGTAAGTCCCTCTTGAAGTATATTGACATAATTTGGGAATTCAATGATTGCACCTAATTTGTAGTCATCAGCAAATGTAGTCAGCCACAACCCCTCTGTTTTTGCCTGAACTTCTGGAGGAATTTTGGGATGAGGGGAAATGGGACAAAGGCATACAGTAGACCTGAGGGCCAATCGTGTGTTAGAGCATCCCAGAAGTATATTCCAAACAATAGGGAGCCCAGCGCTAAACTCTGTGGATCCCGGCTGGTGACAGGTCTGCTGTGTGGAACAGTGTGCTATGCTTTGTTTCCTGTACCTTATCAGCCACTGTAGTTGAATGAAGTTTCCAGGCCAGGGAGCAGTATTAAGCTAACTGTACTGAGCATGTGTTACAAGTAAAATATAGAATGTGTATCCAGAAGAAGCTTTGTTGGGTGTACAATAAACCATCTGTTAAACTGCCATCATGTCTCCACTCATCATTCAACATGGTGTCAGAAGCCGGATTCAAAGTTGTTTAAGTCTTACAAAGTGTAATGTAGTGTTAGAAGCCATTTTAGTCTTTTCAAAGTGCAACAAAATGGTTGAAGTTGTACAAATCTCCTCAAACTGCAACAAATGTATGCAGTAAGTCACATAAGCATCTCCATGGTGCAACAAATGTCTAAAATACGACAGGTACTTGCATTTACTTTTACAGCATATCAAATGAACTTTGTAAACTGAAAAGTGTATAAGGTGCTTGCATTTACTTTAATGACATGTCAGATAGATTTTCCAGACCCCAAACCTCTGGTGTTTGATGGCAATTTTACAGAGAATTGAGGTGCATTTCAACAAGAGTATGATATGCAGCTGCACATTCTGATAAAGATTCATGCACCCAACATTTATACGTCTTAATTTAGCTGGATCAGAAATTGAGTGAGAATGCTCTTTCATATCTGCACCTGCTGTTTATGTGGTAGAGGGAGAAAAACACCATATTATTGCTCAAGCAGAAACACAGGAGGATCCAGACTGTTTAAAATGTAAATTCAGGAAACTTTGTAATCCTCAAACCAATATAATGATGGAAAGGCATATATTTAACACAAGGAATCAAATGGATGGTTAAACTATTGAAGCATATTTTTTTGAAATACAACAAAAACATGTAAATTTGGGGACCTGCAAGATGATTTAATAAAAGACTGTCTTGGATGTGGTATAAATAATGATATAATGAGTAAAATTCTACTGCATGATAGTGAATGAATACTAAGCAAAGCTAGTGAAGTTTGCCAGATACATGAGCTCACAGAAAAACATGCAAATTATGCTTGCTGTAACTACTACTGCGAATGTTGACAACGTGTAACAGAAATTTAAGACAACAGAGCCTCATAAGTGTAAACCAAAGCTTTACCTCATTAACTCCCATAGTTAATCATCACAATTGTGTGGGGCAGTCATGATTCCAAATGAGAAAGTGTTTAGCTTACGGTCAGCAGTGTCAGAAATGCAAAAAGTGGAATCATTTCAAAAAGTTTTGCAAATCATCACTGGCTTATAGTAAGAGTAATTCGAAGTAGGAGTGAATTAAATTGAGACTGTGACAAGCTCAAATGGCAGTGATGAATCTTTTTATGTTGATGATGTTTCTGTGGTATGCTCAAATGTGAGATTGTGTTGAAGGCCTTGGCTAACTCAAGGTAGGCTGTATGCACAGATTTGCCTTCGTCTATGGTTCTGGTGATGTTTTCAAAGAAAGAAGTCCACCAAGTTTAATAGGCATGGCCTGCCTTTGACAAAAACAAACTGTGTCAGATCAAGGGTTTGGAATTCATCTATATCCTTATTTATAAGGTCCATGATGATTTGTTCCATAGCCTTAGAGATAAGACTGGTTAAGCTTATGGGTCTGTAGTTTCCAGGGTCTGTAACTGTACCTCCTTTATGAAGGGGGATGATGGTTGCTATTTTCCATTCAGCAGGGACAAAACCAGTACTCAGGCTGTGATTGAAGAGAGTACCTAATGGAGTTGCTAACTCATGTTTTAGACCATTTAAAACACAACCTGGGATGCCAGCCAGTCCCATAGAGGCTGTGTTTCTGGTCTTGGACCTTTGTGCAAGTAGGTTGGTACTCGTATAAGTTTTCCTAACCTTTAATTTATTTGTGAGTGATATCTTCATGTTGGAAATTTTGTTCTTGAGATCTTGCCTAAAAAAGGCACTATGGGGAGGCAAGTGCCTTAGCAAGTAACTAAAAGCCTAGTGGTGACAGCTGAAGACCATCTCTGGCAAAGCAGCGTGGTCTCTCAACCATGTCATCCCAGGCTGACAGGAGTTGGATCCCCTTAGAATGATACCAGAAACTAAGCCAATTGTTGAAGTCAATCATTTTTTGTTATATTGTGGTATCATCCTAGGTGAGGGTAGAATCCTGCTCGAGGCTTGGGACATACCTGCCTGGGACACATATTCATAGAGCTCAGTCATGTTTCTCTTCATATAGTCCAGTGAGGTATGTCTCAAGTCATTCACACCAACATGAACTATGATGGTGTCATAACGGTACTTGTTGTTGAGAAACTTGAGTGCATATAAGATCTGATGGATCCTGACACCTGATAGACAGCTGACTGTAACCTTTTCCTTTTCCATCCTGCTGGTGAGTGGGACATCGTGTGTCTCACAATGGAGCCATCTATAACTAAAACATTTGGTTTAGATGCACTTTGCCTTATGGGCTTATTTGGTGAGACACCGGTGCTTGTGTTTTTATGTGTATTGAGTGATGTAGGTGCTGTATTAGGTGTAGCATGTTTATGTTTGTAAGGTCTCTGGTGTTTAGGTAGATTTCTTGTGAGTACCTCCATGTATGATGGTTTATGTGTCAAGTGCATGGTTTGCATATGAGGTGTAGTATGTGAGATGACAACCTGTTCAGTGTTACTGTTGTGTGTGAGACAGCAAGGATTCCAGATTCTTAGTGTAGATGCATCTCTCACAAATTGTACTTGGGTGGTTTAGGAGTAAAGTGTTGTCTGTGTACATGAGGCAGTTGCTACACTGCCTCAGGATACCCAGGTCAATCAGGCTGGTAGGAGAAATGGAGGGAAATTGACTATCCATAATGACAGATTAAATCCTGTTTTCACAGTGGGGAGAAGATGGAGGTGTGTGATATAACTGGGTGCTCTAAACAGGGTCTATACTAATGGGGTGCTCTACAAAGGCTCGATACTAGTGAGGATTCTTTAAATGGTATGAGACTATCATAGATTTGGTGGTTCTGAGACTGTTTAAGGGGAAAAAATACAGCTGAGGTGGTCACTCTTTGAGTAGCTAAGTGCAATTTAAGGACATCTTGGCCGTATCATGGGCAGCTACTAAGGGAAAATTTATCAACTGAAGTTTTTGAGTATATAACTGCCAGTGGGCACCACCCACTGTGCTGTAGTGCACAATGCTGTACAGAGGTGCGCTACGTGTAAACAGATGAACAAATCAAATCACTGGCTGGTCGCCAAACTCTGTGAAGCTGTGTTAAAATAAACGCAAACCCGCACAAATACGAGGTTTATGTAGTAATAGTGACCCAACTGAATTAAACAATTTAACCAATAAAAAATCTAAAACCAAGTCCTGTGCCAGCAGCCTTCAATCATATGAGTCCTAACTGCGCTATCCTGCCACAAGGATTCAGGGTGGGGGCCCTCTCCAACAAAGGATAGCCTGGTTTAGTGCTGATTGTAACAAACAGAACCAGATTCAGCAGGTCTGAATCTAATCTATGCTACAACAGACAAAAAGTGCAACAAATCAGCAAGAACAGATTTAAAAAATCAACAATATAGCAAAATACAATTTAAAAATGCAAAATACAACATAAAGTTGTACTTATGGTTAGCAGAATGCAGCAGATTCCTTGGATTGTACAGACGAATACATCAGAGCAGTGGCTGGTTGCCTAACTCTGTGGAGCTGTGTTAAAATGCACAACAGAAGTTTCGGCATTACATGTAGGAGTGTATCCGAGAGTGTTTGCAGTTAGAGTTACAGTAAGAGTAAGGTAAGCGGACAGCGTTATGCATGTGTAATATTTGGGCAATGTCTCAGAGTATGTTGTTTAGCGGTGCTGTTAGGGTAAATATTATACATAGGGTAATATGCAAGGTTGGGGTTTGAGTAAAGAGAGCACAAATGAATAAGCTGGAGCAGGAAATGAGAATAAGAAGTCTGTGTCTATTTGGATGAAAATGCTTCACGTTCTATTAAATTCTTTAAATTCAGTTCTGTGATACTGCATTTTTTTTTAATTTATTTATTTATGTTTTTAGAAAATGGATTGTGAAATGAGAGCATTTGTTTCCTCTTTCAACCTGCTGAAGTTTGTTTTTTTCACTGTCTGACTTTAGCAATGTTTAAGCTGAAGATGTCAACTAAGTGTGAACAATTCTTTAGTATGAACATTGCTTATAACTATGCTTAGCTAATATTTGGTATTACAGAAAAGGGAATTCCTCATTCCAGTTTAATGGCTTACTGATTCTAGTACCTGCCCGTCACAGCAATTTAATTATCCTAAATGCACCTTGATACAAAAATATGGACAACACAGCTAGCACGGTGTATAAAGATAATCTGTATTAGGTTCATGTATGCCCTTTAAGAATGTGGACAGCAGGTCATGTCCTAATGGTTCTCTTTGACCTGCTTGAATCAGTTGAAGTGTTGCCTGTACTTTTAAATTCTAAATACAAGCCAATGCTTAGCATCACCTACCAGCCTGAATTCCCAAAATGCAATGCTCAGCTCTGCTGAATGCCCCCCTTTAGTTCTAATTGCATCCCCATCCTTCCCTCTAAATGTCAAATGCATTTGTGCCAGCTTTAGTGATTGTAGCTTCCCTCTCACCACACAATATTAGCATTCTACAAATCACTGAGAACAAACCTATACAATTCATAACTATCCAGCAACAGAGAGCACCACTGTGTGGCACTACAAAAAGCCAGATGGCTTACAGTTCCTGCAGCAGCTAGCTATTTATTGAACTCACCACCATTTGTGCTTCTTAATAAAAGTTACTGTCCCCTCTTACAAATAAATTAATGCTTCTAGATCTATCTTACTTTTTAAGTAGTGATAATCTCAAAATCAGAGGACTAAATGCCCATGTTTTGCTGAAAGTAGAAAATGCATTTTTGTTATGTTTTTTATGTTTTGTTGCAAATTCAACTTGCATTCTGTCTTCTTGGACCAGGTCATGGCTGGAAAAAGATTTACAAACCACTTCACTTTGCCAGTCAAGAAATGCAATAAAGAAAAAAAGAAAGACAGAAAGGGTGAAATTATGGGCAACTAAGATAAATTTTGTCTTTACAGTTAGAACAGCAATTTCTGAATAGTTGGAAGTTTTGGTATCATTTTGGATGAAAACTGTTACTGGAAGCCCAGGTAATAATCACTACTGGACGAGAGTCCACTATGAAAAACATCCCAGATGAATATTTTTACTGACTGTAGTCCTATAAGTACTGATGGTTCTATGATGGCCACTGAAAGACTGTCTTGATAAAGACGATGATACTGCAGCCAGAATATCTAAAGGGTTCATTAAAATAAAAAAAATGCCTCAAATATGCATTAACTCAGTGCTTTTCTGTGGAAGGCAATAGTCAGTTGTAAGACTGCTACAACTCAGGGCAAGTGAAAACTCACAAGTTGAATTGGTGCTGTATGAAACTGCCAAATATGACTGAAAGTGGGGCATAGAAGATTGCTTGTGAGGTTTTAATGAACTGCTTCTTGCAGTCTAGGGTGTCCATTCCATTGTCTCCATCTACCTAATGCGGGAATCTAAGAAAGTCATTTAAGTACACAGTACGCACAGTTGCCAATAAAAGTGAACGATTGTGTCTAGTGAGGTTACCCATTTAGAAATAAATAAAAAAAACATTCTATCCAATAGGTTTGTGAATTCCAGCTAATATTAAACATTCTACAGATTCTACTCTAATGTTTCTTGTATCACACTTTTCTACTTATTTGTTGACTATCTAGGCCCACTAAACACAACTGCCCTTTTTTTGAGGGTTAGCAAGGAGAACTACCAAGTTAAGAGATTTGTTCAGTCTTACAGTAAGCAAATGAAAATGAAACAGCCAATTAACAGTTTACAGCTTTAATGCACTGCACTAGCTGCCCTACTAATGGCAGTCCTTTATTTCCAGAGTAGATACTGTGAACAGTAAGTCTTGAACATTTTGTGGCTGACATTTTCATTTTACCATCCATCTTTATTAATTCTGTTAACAGCATTTTCTTTTTACTTTTTAAGATGTATGTATACTGTTATGTTTATAATGCTGTTTTTGGCATTTTCCAGTGTTTGACTCTGATCCATTTGGATCAGTACTCTATGCCAGTTAACACATTCACATAAATTAATACATACATATATACGCGCACACACGCATACATGCATTCTAATTATACCATGTTTTATTCATTCTGCTGTTCATATACTGCCACCTTGTCTATTTCAGTGTCAGTGCAGATATACTGCATTAGCTGCTGGTGCTACAAAATGTTAAATTATGACAGCTGCCATGTCCTTGGAAATGAGGTGCCTTTGCACTTGTACTGTACAAGCTGCTTTGCATGCTGGTTTGTTACCACATCTTATATATTATATTACATGTGTGTCAAGGTATACATGTCCCAGGGTATGCTGCATCAGTCTGTCTCTGCCCCCCTGAATTGGGCTTGCACTAATCATTTCTTTAATATAGGCCTCCTTGTGGAACCTCATTTTACAGGAAAATCGCCCAGTCACAGCACCCTTTTTCCATTTGTATAAAACTCTTTAATGAGGTAGTAAAGTTTGACACATACTAATCAATATTTAGAAATATTATCATTATATATCAAAATGGCAGTGCAACAGTGTCTGCAAAACTAATTCTCTTACTGTTAATGTATTTTGCAGGGAGCTGAGCACTCTTGCTACTTAAATATGCTAACTCCAAGATTACTGTATCTCAAAAAAAAAGTGACTCCTCTGAGGTACCACAGTCTTGATCTTTAAACAAAAAGCACAAATCATACATCTGTGCTTACACATTACAGTATAAGTCACAGATGACTCACAGTTTAGCCTGGCACCCAGGAAAGGCACCAGTGGAGTTTTAAAGACATTTGATGACATCAGGAGAATGAAGCACAGCCATCCAAATAAGGAAGCAATGCACTCATTAGTTACTAAAGAACCATAGTTGTGACTATGACACAACTAAACATATAATGTGACAGAAGGAAGGAGCGTGCTTTTGATACTGAAACCATTCTTTTCACAAAACTGCTATCAGCAATTGTCTGAGGAGACACTTGGAGCATTGGAGGACCAGTTACCCAAACTTCTTAGCAAAATATAGCAAGATTGAGGGAGGCTGAATTCATGTCGGGGTGCTGAGAGGAAGTGAAAAATGATAAAGATTTCACTGGGGCATCAAATTGTTGTCACTATAACCATGGAGACAGAATATATTGTTGTACAAGGTGAGCTCATCCTTGCACATCAGGGGTGTGTGAGTGTAAAGCACAGTAGATATGATAAGATTTATGTTTACAGTCAAAGTATTTGCAGGCATGTTTTATAATCAGACTTATTCAATGAATTGGCACTACACAAACGTTTTGCAAAGCTGGTATAGAAATAAGTCTAAATTTTTCACTAATCAAAAGATATTTTTCACACCTAATAATGCCACCTTTCAAGTTTTCTACCATTAGCTTTTTTGACTTTATGAATGTTATAATAGTGTATACATTCTGAGCGTTTCAGAAAGACAGTTTATGTAATATACTTGTACTACTCCTTGTAAGTATTTTTTTGTAATATCCAACAACTTTTTATATAGCAAAATCAGGAAGCTGCTAAAAGATGCCAGTACTCCGTAATCCAGTGATCCACCGTTAGTAACACACAGTCCACTGGACATCGTAATGTATTACAGGCATAATTAAGTGCTTTCATCTACCTCTTATACAATGTAAACTTCTTCAGAACCAAATCACACATGAAGCCACAATATTGCCCCTTTTTGCAGAAACCGATTAACTCTTTCAGGTGTATTTACACTTGGAAAAATGTTTTTCTTCAAAATGCAACTTTCTGCAACAAAACTTAACACAACTGGTTGTATTGTTGCATGGGCACATGAACAAATATGTACTTGTAGGTACTAAATGAACATACATGGATATAACTGTATCCACATACACTAGCACACACACACACACACACACACACACACACACACACACACACACACACACACACACACACACACACAAACACACACACACACACACCCGTGTGCACATGGGTGTGCATGTGTAGTGTCCTATCTTTTTTAGTTAGGTGTCATTACTTTAATATAATTCAAGAGTTTTCCCCATTCTCTGTGATTGTGTGATCATGGAATTAGTTTACTGATGTTCCCGAGGGTGTGAAGTTATATCCCCCAATAAAAGTAATGTTTCATGTTTCTCAGTGATTGTGAATGCAATGCACTTATTTACATTTACTATCATTTTTAGATGTTTTTATTAGATAAGTGTAACTGCCAATTAACTTTTTTGACTTTTTTCCATCGGTCAAAGTTTCTCAGCAATTAAGAATAGACTAATTTCCGCGCATATATTAGCAATGCTGCAGCCTTATTTTATTGAAAGAATATAGACCATGAAATGTATTTCTGTTTAATTAAAATATGCTCTCGTCATAAATAAAATTTTGAATTACCTTAATGTAAAATAATATGAACATTACTTCATACTTTTGTCATTAACTTTTCTATTTCCTTTGAAGCACTTATGACTGACACACATTAAAAAAATGTGCTCGACCTGTTACTTGGAGCAAGCAGTTTTTTTTTTTTTCTGTTTTTTTTTTATTTTTATTTTATTTCATCCATTAGTTACTGCTCATCAAGCCTGAAGAAACCATGTGAGCAAAACTGCAACCCTTAAAATAAGACACAATTTGGTTTGGTGTTACCTTTTTTCCCTACAATGCTTGCTGTACACTAACCAAATGAATTCAGTAGTAATACAAAACTACTTCACAGTTTGTAAACATAATTTCTTATACTAAACTGGTCCTTTGAATTGTAGCCTGCAGTGTAACAACTTCTTTGTGCCTTATTTCTTAACAGAAACTTTATTTTTCCCTTGTTCTTATTTTGTTGACAAGATGTTGCAGGCTTCAAAAGATTTCATTAAAGCTGCAAATAATAGAGCATTTATCTAGACTTAAATGGAAACTCATTGCTTCTTGAATAACTCAAAGCAGAATTAATAACTCCCTACCAACCTGAGCAGTTCACAACAAAGGAATCAATGTAATCTTGGATTTACCAGTCCTAGAATAATTATGTTTTTGTTCTCTACCTCAGAGTGAATGACAATAAGTTTTTCAAGGCCATGAGAAACACAAGCACAAATCTTCTAAATGATACACTTTTTATCTATATTTTTTCATTGCTATTATCCTGTCATTCTGTATTCCATGGTGCTAGAAAGGAAGGAAGGCTGGAACTCGTAAAGGCTAACTGCATGAGCTCTGAAAACCTGCACCTTTAATGTCTTCTTGTGTTAGCTTTGTATTTTCTGCTACAGTATACAGTAGCTCTGTGAGGATAAACACAAATTCTGTGACTAAATATAGAGTCAGTATTTCCTAATTGCTTTATCAGATCTAGAACAGACAGGTAGCTAAGGTTCATGCCTCTGGCACAACAAGATGCTGACCATTGCAGTCCGCACGTACTCTTCTTCACTCACTTGCCTAATAGCTCCTATTATGAGGAATGGCACCATTAGATACTTTCTGTAGACTTCTACACTTTTCTGTGAAATAAGTTTTCAGTCAAATTAATGTTCAGTTAAATGAATTTACATCAAATGAGCCTGACCAACTGAGTTTCAACTTTAAATAAATGACGTGGACATATATATACATATATACATAGACACAATTTAGTCTGATGACCATTAATGCCTTGCCAATATCCATTCTCGGGCAGTACCCCCCTTTCTCAGGCCTATGCCAGTCAATCCAGGGTAAATTTCAAGGTAGCCAATCAATCATCTAGGTTCTGTTCAAAGGATGATAATGTGATACATTGCTTAACCTGCAGGGGAAACTCCAGAGATGATTGAGAAGTTATATGATAACTCTATCTCTCTCTCTCTCTCTCTCTCTCTCTCTGTCTCTCGCCATTGTGTTCCATTATGTGTGCGACCGTGACAGGGCTAGCCACTCGGTGGTATAAACCTTGGCTCTAGAAGATTGTCACTGGTGAAGTGACATCCTGAACCCATGTGTAAAAATGGAAAAAAGGTGATGTGGATGGATGGATGAGTTACTAATACTTGGCTGAATATTACAACGGTTAGATATAAAAAAGCTGGCACAGCCAATTGAAAATTATCTTATCAAATATACCATTTGAGAGGGAATTGAGGAATTTGCCCTTTCCACACTGTGCAATCTCAGAATTGGTATACAGAATTAGCAAGGGTATGGTGGTGCAGGGGGGCTTGCCCTCCTGCAAAAAACAATGTTTTTTCCTTTTTGTGTTTTATACTCGATAGGCTGCTGATTGACAAGTTGTTTTTGATCAGTTGCTTTTCAATATAGTCAACTATATATATATATATATATAAATATATATATACATATATACATATATATATATATATATATATATATATATATATATATATATATATATATATATATATATATATATATATATATATATACATTTTGTTTGATCTTCTGATCTTAACTTCTGTACGCTATTTTATACAATTGCTCTATGTGATTTTAATAAGTCAATGCAAAGTGTTTTAATGATTACATTTATAATCATGTTGTAAAGCTTGATATAACTCTGCAAATTTATGATACTTTACAGACTTTAAAAAACTGGACGTTATTCCAGTGATTAAACAAAGCACGAGTGGGTTAAGGCAAAGGAGAGTAGGGTCTAAGCCTATGTCAGAGCAATCTGTGTTACCTTACAATGATCACTGCAGCTGGGTAGCCTTTTAAATGCAACTTCAGAACAGTTTTAATGGTGGAGATAGTGAGATGAAACAGATGGTGTGAGGGGTAGAATTCCAGGTTTGGGAAGTACCAAAAGAGAAGGCATTGCAGCTGAAAGTCAAATGGTATTTAAAAAAATAAGAAAGATGAGAATAAAGTATGGATTTGAGAGTGATATTAGACTGGAATGGGTATCATTTTTCATTATAAGACGTGGGAGGCTGAATGTAGACCAATCATGTATAGGGAGAAGGTAGCTTTTGCAAATGCTTGGCAGAGGTGCTTCTTTGGTGGGGACTAGACTAGAAATTGACAGACTTTATTAAACAAGGCTAAGGTAAGTAATCATGAGGCCCATAAGATGCTTAGCCATATACACCTTTAAGAAGACAAACTTAAAAGTTCTTGCCTCCGTTTTCAATCACTTAATTGTAATCAACTATCAAACTGAGCAGGGTTGCACATGACAATTTTGGTTTAACTTTACGTCTACCCATCCAATCATCATGACTAGCCTTAAAAGTAGTCAAAGGAGTACTTTGACTTGTTGTGGTAACTTATCGCATAAGGTGGGAATATAGTCATGAACTTTTATCTTCCACAAGTCTTGTTTATTTGTTGGTATAAATTTAGGTCCATAGTGTGTGCATTTGTAGAGGTGCTGCCTTTGCAAAGAAATAATAGGTCACATAGGATTGGTTCTTTCATGACTTGAAAAGCAAGGCATATACCACCTAGACTACATAGGACCTGCTGGACCCACTGAGTACAGTTGAAGTTACCTGGCATCACAGCTCTACCTATATGGCATTTCATAATTCAGGAAGGAAGCCATGATGCTGGCAACTCACTAGGTCTACCTGCATGGGGAACTTATTACTGCAGGCAGTCTGACTTCTCACCATGTCCTGCCGACAGTGTCGAATCCCTGTTATAGATGGAGTTGTTGCTTTAATTAAGCAGCTGTTTGACTTTATTTGACTACTCTGTTAAGGGCTGTAGAGTTTGGTGGTGTACAACTGATGTGTGTCAGACTCAGCAATGTAAACCCAGTTCATGTTTTTGATTTGAGCATATGGCTCTATCTGCCCTCCTTAGCACACAATGAATAAGCAGCGGTAGAATCAATGGTTTTCATCTCTGGGATGAGGTAACTGCTTTGCATACCATGCTAGTCCATGGCCAAGTCCTATTGTAATTTGGCCCTATAACTGATACAGAATCTAAGCAAAGGCAGGAATATCTTTATAGTATGTAGAATGTGCTTTGAATACAGGTAAAAGTGTGTCACACTGTAAGAACAGCAAACATGTTGAGGTATTCTCTTGCAGATTAGTCCACTGAGTTGTTATGTTAAACTTTACCAAAGCAGATGGTGCTATAAACAGCTCCTATATAATCAAATATTTACATGCACACAAGCTGTCTCCTAATTGCAGGAAAAAAAATCACAAACTAGAAAACAGCATGATGAAGTCCATATCAACTTCACATGGAGGCTTTTTAATCTAGGTCTGGATTTCGAACTCCCCTATAGTTGCTCAAGGCTAAATTGCTCGACCATCAGTAGATTGCAGAAAAAAAAAAAAAGATGAACAGCATAAACCAAATACTCCACGAACCACAAAGTTCCAGCTCGTTGTTTTAATGATATTGTTTGTTGGACTATTTTCATTGGTGCTGACTACTTAAATCTGCAGTCACTGAATAAACTGTATCTATGAAATTGATTTAAAGAAGTGGAGTTCCTGGTATTCACTGGTTCTTCTATAAACCAAATACTGTTTTCCACAAGAAATCATTGCTGGTGTGATTTCTTCTTTTTACTCAAATGATTTTTATTTTGATGAAATAACACAATAATTTAATACAGTCATATTTACAGTATTTACATTCTGCCTGACAAAAAGGATTCGGATAAAAACATTTGTAGTTAAATAATAAGTTAATATATAAACTATGACAGGAATAGTTTGGTTCGTTTGGTTCCATCTGCAGGGTATCGATCAAATTCAAAACTTTCCTCCACGGACTATTAACCAATGGCTTAGGAAAAGTTCTTAACTCTTTAGTTCTTTTCTCCATTAGTATGCATTTCTTCAGTGATGATAGGAATTCCTCCATTGTGGATGCAACATTAGAGTTTCATGTTCTACTTATACATTTTCTGGCTATTGCTAACATTGTCCACAACAAATAAAGGTCATCTTTCTTCATATTATTACTATTAACAGGATTCAATAAAATTAAAGACTTTGTCAAAACAAATATATCAGCATAGATAGCTTGAATAAATTTGTTAATCTCATTCCAATATGGTTTAATATTAGTACCGTCATAAAAAATATGAGACCAGTCAGCATTAGTAGACAGATGACATCTCCAACATAACTTGCTGTTTGAAGGGTTCATTTTTGAGAGTTTCTCAGGTGTCAAAAAGGATCTTTGTAGAAATTTTCAATGAAACAACCTCCAGAATTGTCAGTAAGAAGTTAGTTTAACTGAAAATAAAATGTTTATTTTATCTTCCATTGATAATGATACTTGAAACCCTTTAGTTAGGTATTGCCAGTAAGAATCTTAGGAGCTATTTTATAGACAAAGTGTTATATAGATATGATAATTCATTCTTATAATTGATATTATTATATAGAATTCCAAAAATCCAGTTTATAATTTTTGGTACGGTTTTGAAGGATGAGTTATGTATTATTCTACACAGATCCTTAGTGTATGCTGTGACACTCTTCAGAACCAACCAGTCATTAGGTGATAGGCCATAGGTTGACAATATACTTTGTGTGTTCAAAGCTTGTTGGTTTTCAATACATTGCAACCAACAAAATAGGTTATTTTCCCATAAACCAAACATCTCTCTATGTGTTTTATCAGGGAAATCCCTTGTAATAGTAAATGGTATTAAACATCTATGCCACAGTTTTATATCTAAATTTGTGTTAATGAATTTTCTAAACACATCAAAAATATTGTTTATTAGTGTTGGTTTAGTTAATTTTGTTGTACTATACTGTAAATTTAAACTTAAATAGTGCCCTACCTTATCTTTGTCAGTTACCAAAGCATTATTTGATAAATAATTTTAGTATAATAGAGTGTAACTGCTTCCAATTGGAAGAGTATCTAGGATTTATCCAGTTCATTACTATTTTAATTATAGATGCCTCTATATATATAAGTTTCAATCTCTGAGAATTTTTAACCCCTCTTGTTCCCATTTTCTGCTATGATGAGACTATGCCACTCTATTTCTTTTGGGGTACCATAGGAATTTCATCAGAGTTGAAATGATTTCTTTAAGGATTTTCTTTCCTGGTGGAAGTATAAGGGCTTGTGCTATATATAATATTTTTGGTAACAAAACATTTTTGTCAGTTGTAACCTATTATCAAATGTTATAAACAAATGATTCCATTTGCGTTTTAATATCTTGATTAAGTCTATGGCTTTAGCATAGTTACACTGTAAGGTTTCCTTTATATTCTTGCCTAGGACCATTCCTAAATAGTCTATAGAGTTGAAACTTTGTTTCCAATAATATGATTAACTGAAACCTGTATGTTCTTTTTTTATTTAATAATAAATATTTGGATTTAGATTTGTTGAAGGAGAGTCCTGAGATTTTGTTTTGAAATTTGTTGTTACTATATCCACTTTACCTAATACTTCCTTAGAGCTGAGTAAGGTAAATAAGACATCATTAGCAAACATCATTTTTTTAGAAATATATTGGTCATATATATTTATACCTCTTATTTTTGGGTTATTACGTATTAAAATGGCAAGTATTTCTATGGCAAGAGAAAATAGGATAGGGGACATGGGACATCCTTGTCTAGTACCTCTAGTGATTTGGATTGCTTTGGAAGTAAAGGGACCTAATTTGACATATGCTAGATTATTTTTCATAGATTTTCTTTATCATTGTTATAAAAATGGGGGGAAATCAAATAGCTGTAAGACTTTAAATAAATAACCCCAATTTAAGGAGTCAAAGGCCTTTTGAATATCTAGACCTGTTATCAATGCTCCATGGTTTCCTCTATTGAGGTAATATATTAGAGTTAATACTGTTTTAATATTATCCTGTGTATGCCTGTTATGTATGAAACCAGTTTGGTCTTCATTAATTATTTTAGATATGGGGATTTTCAATCTATTGACCATAATTTACATAAATAGTTTATAATCATTATTCAACAAAGACACTGGTCTATATGAATTTCTGAGGAACTTAAGTTAGACCTACAAAAGCCTATATCTCAAAAGGAAATTATAGAAGGGATTAAAGGAAGTAAGTCTAATAAAGCACCTGGAATAGATGGCTTCCTTTTGAGAAATAGGTTTTTGCAGGTCTAACTTAAGTTCCTCGGGAATTCTTGTTATGTTGGGAACTATATTCTCTAACTTCTCAGATTCATTTGTACTTATTTTATCTTTATGATGCTCTGCATAATGATAATTAAAAGCCTCCAGAATGTCCCCTATATCTGAGAATTTTTTTCCTTTTCCCTTCATGAAAGATACTATCAAAGTTATTAATTTTTGATTCTATCATAACTTTCATAGATAGGTTATGAAGATGCAGGAGAGGTAGCATAAGAATTTAATTTCAGTTTTTCCATAGATAAATTAGTTTTATGCGATAATATTTCATTGTATTTCATATTTGCTTCTTCTATTTTCTTATTATTATCTGTAGCAATTATTTTTTTATTAGATTTGAGAGATAATATTTGATTTTGGAGTTGCTGTAACTCTGGGTCCCATCCTTTAATTTTATTTTTGTACCAGCTAATGGTATTACCATATAGATAGGCCTTAAGAGAATCCCAAACCATAATTGTGTTTGCTTCAGGTTTATAATTAATCTCTAAGAAAACCTGAAGTGCAGAAGCTATCCAAGATTTAAAGTCTTTAATTTTTGTAATATATGAAGGAATCCTTGAAGTAATAACTAACTGATTGAATTCCAAGCATGTTGTTAACAACATGGAATGGTGATCTGAAAAGGTAGAAGGTTGTATTGAAAAATGCAAGATTTTAGAATAAAGATCATGTGAGATATACATTTTGTCTATTCTAGTTTGGGTACCATGTCTATAGTCCTGGTGTGAGAATAGTAAAGAATTTGGTCCCAAAGCCTTAAAGATATCTTTTAATTTAAACATTTCTGTCCATTTTTAACTGTTTGGCTGAGGACAATAGTTGAAGAGATTTCCTATTGGTAGTTTCTGTAATATTTGTAATACAATTGAAATAACCTCCTAGTATAATATTACCTTTAGAAGTAGTTGTAATAAAGTCTAGGTGTTTCTTAGCTAGTCCAACCCCTATAGCCGGGAACCAGTATAAATTAACCAGGCTCCAAATTCTATTATTAAACTTAAGTATAACTAAGGCCATGAGTCCATCATTATCTACATGTTTGTAAATGATTTGGGGATTTAAGAAAGTCTTTTTCCATAGAATTGTTACTCCTCTGGTCTTATTTTTATAAGAAGATTGAGCAAGTATTGTGTATTCCTTATGGTCTCACATATATGTGTCATTTATTTTAAAGTGTGTCTCTTGGAGAAAAACTACTTGTGCCTTGTTTAGTTTAAGATACCTTAGTAGGTTGGCTCTCTTTTATGGATTGATTAAGCCATTAGTATTTAAGGATATCAAAGTTAAATCCATATCAGAATTATTTAAAGATAAATAATAAAGGAACTTGTATTAATAGAATCCTGTATACATAATACTCTTCCTGAATAGACAATAGAATATCAGTTGTTGTATTTCTATTTATCTCAATCCAAATAACTTTCCCCATGAAAGATAAAAGTAAAATAATTGTATCAGGCATTTCAAAACTAGAAAAACAGTTAAATAACAAAAAATGTGCATATTTTACTCTTATAAACTTTAATACACCCTATACATGGAATGAGATACATTCCTAGTCTAGCAAACAAAACTAAATGGGGCTATCAACCTTTGTTGGTTCGAGCCTATGAAAACAAAGTAAAAAATGGAGAATATATTGTAAATTAAGAGAAAAATAGTAGTGATAAACAACTAATCAGATACTGATTCCAGTTAGGTTTTAGAGATGAGTTACATACACTATTATTAGAAGCATTAAACATTTAAACAGTAATTGTTCACTAAGGAAGCAAGAGACATATTAGGATATATATAATCTGAATTTAGTGCTTAATAGACTAAGGAAACATTAGCTTTATTAACAATCTAAATGATTACCCAAAATACCTAAGCATGTCATCTGTATTATTTCTAATAAAAACTTCAAACTGGCAGAACAACCAAAGAATCATTTAGCATTTGTATTTACTTGCCCTCTGAATAAATCTTATCATGACAAACTCCCACTAAATAAAAACTTCATGAGAATTGGGTGTTAGCACATAGTGAGTGTATAACATTCTCAAAAGATGTTAACATAGATTTTTAGAAATATTCCATAAGACGTATTTGTCTTTCATTAACTCCCAAACTTTTGGAATAGCAGATGTTTAATTAACTGACTAAAATCAATAATAATTAACTGGCATCAGTTGAAATGACAAAAATTAGAAAAAAAACATTTATATAAAACTTACTATGGATAACAGGTCTTAAAAGTGAATGACTTAAAGATAAAATTAAGATAGAGATAGCTGTAAATATCTACCATAGTAATAGGGTAATATTGAAACTCATAACTTTTTTGTTGTGTTATCACAAGTCACAGATATTACTGAGCTCTTTCCCTGTTATAAAGTGCTAATATGCTAAAAAACATGACTTTATAATAACTGAAAACATGACATCTGAAATATAAATAATATCTAGGATACAATAAGGAAATCAACATATTAAATGCAAAGTAATTATAGTTCAATCAAAATTATTCATACATATATTTGCTAGGGTTTAGTATGGTGTTTGAGTATCCTTACAGTTATTACCATTAGTCATAAGCATTTCCTGTAAATGTATACACCTATATTAAACACTTGCTAACTGCATAGGAAAGTTATTTATAAAGATGTATTTATAAAAATCTTCAGTGTTTTCACTAGAAATAGTGGCTATAATTAACTGTTTACAAGAAAAAATAACATTTCTGTATATATTTGATCACAAAATATAGAAAATCCGCAGTGGTGGTGCTGCAGTAGCGTTGTCACCTCCAAGTAAGACACTGTCCAGCTTGATTCTCAGCTAGAGCGTCTTCTGCGTGGAGACATGCGTGAATGGGCGTACCTTCGTTGAAGGTTGTGCATCAGGGCTGGCAACTCGGCACGTAAAAATCAACTGCCAATCATTAGCGGACCGGAGTTCCGCTGTGGCGACCCCTAACCGGGAAAAGCCGGAAGACACAACAACATAAAAGGGAATCATGAATATGTTTGCAGACAGTGTAGCTCATAATTCTTGTAAAAGAAGCCTACTATGCTATATTAACCAATCATAGACTTGACATTTACAATTAGGCTTGTATATACACATTAGATGTAATGTAATCTGATCTACATGCATAGAATGCATGATGCCAGGAGCTAAGTAAGAAAGCTTCACTTCTTAGATTTCAAACTGACATTTTCCCACCCAGCACACTACACAGTACAGTTTCCTGACCTCACTTTAACTTTATCACAAAGTCCGCTTATTTACAGTAACAAATGCAAAGTTTAAGTGTCAGATACTTCCAAACAGTAAAATAACATTCAATGCCAATGAGAGAGAAAACAGCACTTTAACATTAAACTCTACAGGAAACATAACTTGTAACCATTTTAAAACCTTGTGTCATAAAACATACAAGCATATAACTGTCAGAGAGGCCCAATTTATGTCAAAAGTCAGTAAACAGCTTTTTGTTCACACAGGTACCAATATATATTCTGAAACAATCAGAAGTTATAAATATTAAAAATAACTAGTTAATATATACTAAATCATAGATATGCCCTGTTGTCCCATGTATCCAAAACAGTTTTGATAAATTAATCTAAGCAGTGACTATGCCTGTGTAATAACTCAGAAGAACATTTAGCAGGGCAAAGGGCTATATATTATTTGAAATAAAGCATGTCATCTTAAGGTCATAAAAGCAAAGATAGCTTACCGTTCAGTTATATCACTCAATAAACCAGTAATATTATACTAATATACTAAAAGCATAAACAGTTATTTAATTTGTGTATGAACAAAACAAAAAAGTATAGAAATGAAAAAGCAAAAAGAGAAAGAAAAGCAGTAAGAAAAATATTGTCATGACATACCTTACTTGAAAATTTAGCAAGTATAAAACAAATTAAAGTCCAGTTGCAGTAGATGCTTTGAGAGATTTAGTGGGAATAGCAATCTTTGACTCAGTTTTTTTGTTTTTTTCTTTTTAACATCAGTCCAAGAAGATTTATCAGTAACTCTCTTCGGAGATGCAGATGCCCATTCCATATCTTCAGGTAAGGAAATAATGTTATTGTTTTTAATGAAGGCAGTGGCTTCCTCTAGGGCATTAAATGATCTCATTTTATTCTGATATAGAATTTTTATTCTGGCAGGAAAGACAAGCTGAGTTTTGATGTTATTCTGCTTTAACAGTTTTATTAATGGCTAAGCTTTTTTCCTCTGTTCCAAAACCCTGGTAGAATAGTCATTATCAAACCTAATTGGGTTTTGATTAAATTTTAATGGACTTTTCCCTCCAGGCAGATTTTAGGACCAACTCCTTGCCCAAATAAGATAGAAACTTTATGACTATTGATCTGGGAGGAGTAGAGGAGGATGCTGGCACTGGCTTTCCTAAAGCTTTATGAGCCCTTTCAATACCAAAGGACAGACCCTCCTTTAAATCTAAAATCTCTGGAATCCAGGTATTCAGGAAATAAATATCTTCTCCTTCAGCTCTCTCAGGGATGCCAAAAATCCTTATATTTGACCTTCTCTCCCTGTTTTCCAGGTCATCCACTTTATTGAGAAGCCAAATGTTTGTTTGATGAGAAAAACTTTCTGGCTTTCTTCTTCCTTCAGTCTTCCATCAAGATCATTCAGGGATGCTTCTAAGTATGTTGTTCTGAATTGATGCTGCTGTATAAGTTCCTTGAGAGAATCTGTTTGTTTCTGACAATTTTCCTTGAGGTTTTGTAAATTCTCCTTAAAATCATCCATTTTAGTGAGAGTTCTTGTAGAGCAGATATCACAAGCTGCATTTCTTTTTTTAAAGCCATGTCAGCATGAGAAGTCTTCAAGTGCTCATCTCCACAAATTATATATTTGCCTTTATAATTTTACAGGAAAAAACTTTCCTAAGTTCACCAAAGTTACAAATAATATAGTTTATACTTTCATCTATCAATTTCAGGTATTTTTGCTAAAATAAAATAAGTTATTTCCTGTATTTTATACTAGTTTCATGGAGCTCTGAAAAACTGCTGCTATCAGTTGGCCATCTTGGCTCCGCCCCCGCTGGTGTGATTTCTAAGTGTGTCCCTGTTTAGGGAGATATCTCCATTTTTAGAGTTGAGGTGACCATGGAGTTGGTATACAAAAAATTGAGGATGTGGTGGGGGGGCTTACTCCCCCACTAGTGGGTGCAGGTAGCTAAAAATTTATTTTTCACCATTTTCACAGGGTTTTTTTCTTTTTGTCTTTTTGAAACATCGACTTTTAGAAAATTGACATTTCATAGTCAGGCCTGAAGTTATGATGTCATATTCTAGTCCTGTATTTAAATAATGCATTAATTACAATTTTAAATACTCTGCAATTTGTTCAGTTTAGTTCTTTCATTCACAGCTATGTAGTGTAAAATTCCTTTGTTCCTTTCCACATTGTATATATTTCAGCTACCTAGTGAACCAGTTAAATAATAAAAAAGAATTTGTCAAAAAAGATAAATAAAAACTAAAGAACAGCAAGCTTGTCAATAAGTTCTTTTTAAGGTAAGAAGTGTGCTCCATTGTTTTGCCAAGTAAATACCCTTGTTTAAGTCAACTGTAGCAGTTCAGGAGCAAAAAAAAGTCTTCCCAAAGTTAAGGAACAAAATATAATCTTCAAATTTAAATTGAGACTGTAGCTTGGAGTTCTATGAATGCACTTTTTGCATTTATTAAAAATGCCACAATATCACTTATGATGTCATATGTGAATGCCAGAACTGCATGCGCATCTGATCAGCAGCTGCCATTCACACCCTCTGGCAGCTTGTGCCTGGCACATCCACCCTATTAATTCCACACCTAGTTATGCCTCTGGCCTTCATCTGCTGATAGTTCATAATGCTCAACTTCCTCATCATAAGAATTAGAGACAAAGCCAAGAAATAATGAGTGACAAAGGCTTAAAATCAGGGACAGGTGGCATTTATTGAAATGAGGGACAGGTAATAACTATGTTTTGCTTGTATGTACTAATAAAGTAGCTGTGAATCAATGTGGTTTAGTATCTTAGATAATGCTGTGTAGTTCTTGGAGCATGTTAGCATGTAAGCCATTATTATTTGCATGAGTTTCAGACAGTTGGGAAGGTCTAGCTATGTGAGTTCCTTTAAGTTGTCAGAATAGTGAGACCAGGAAATCATGCCAACAGCAAAGTGTGTGATCCTGTTATAAGCCATTGACATTTTATGTGAGTGGGTTAGTTAATACGCTGGAAGTATACAGGAATCTGGTTAGCCAGAAAGCTTGGATTGTAGCTGTTCTGCTATAATCATATGAGCCTTCATCCTCTGTAACATGTTAAAACACTTTTTCTATGTATGGATTTGATGTATAGAGCAAACCAACTCCAAGAAGCATAGAAATGCTTGAAATGCTGAGTGTTACAAAAAATAATGTCCGGATAAGATGGAAAAGAGGTTCATATATATCCATACGGCATACATTTTTGTTTTCATTATGTTTATGCAAAGACCTGTTTTGGAAAATTGTTAAATTCATGCTGAAGTACTGACTGTGCCCAGACCCAGAAGTGCCTGAACAGAACAGCAGTAACCAATGTCCGGTGTTAATCTGATAGCAACCGTGTTTCCACGTGTCATCCACATATAAGATAGAAATAGATCACTCATATTGAATGGCAGCGGGGTGAGCATTAGCCAATGTTATAGACTCATACCTGCCTTCAAGGTAGCTGATGAACCTTTGGATTCTATCATTAAAATGTCCAGTGGATGAGAGTCTGCCTAGAAGGTGATGTTGATTGATGGCATCAAATGCTTGATCAGTCAAGGATCCAAACACTGGCAACATTGTCACAATTAAGCTCTGGCTGCATGCAGTCCATTATAACAAAAACAGCTGTGTCATTTCCATGACCATAATCAAGTCCATGCTGAGCTGGAACGTTTTGAGTGTTGATATAATAATGAACCTGCAAGTGAACAGATTTTTGTTTCAAAATTTTAGAAAGAAAATACAGAAGGGCAATGAACTAATAGCTATGGAATCCAGCTAAAGGACTACCTATATTAAACCTGATGATTACTGCCTAACTTCCAGAGCTGCAGAACATGCTCATATATGCAGCAGTTTGTCAAAACATGCTGGATGGAGATGAAGCAGTGATATTTAGGAAATCAGTATCCAGTGACCATGACATAAACATTAGCAAAAGTTCTTTAATAAGGTTAATTTGCACAATTTAAATTGTCTGAAAGAGTTGTAACATTTGGTTTAGAAGTTAATGGCTGCAGCAGAAAAGGTATGTGTGAACTTCAATATTATGTTGTCAGAACTGACACTCTTTTATTCAGTTATTTCTTTAAGGCTCACAAGGGGACTCAAATTGAGCTATTTTGATCTGTCAAGGGTAGCAGATACTAAACTCCTGATCAAATCAATATGGGCTTGCTTCTTTTGTTGCTTTGATGAGGTGTAAAGTATTACCTCTTGTAGTTTAGTACAAGGTCTTGATGTGATTCTTTGCTTCACTAAAAGGCTTAAAGGGGAGAGCATTTTTTGCTTTTGATTTCCTAATGCCACAGTTTGTCTCACTGGGACAGCTGCACCATTATTTCTCATGTGATGTACGGTACAAATCTTAGTATGGCTTGTTACCTTATAGTAACTTAATTTTTGACTGATGGACTGACAGAAAGGTGCAGTGGAATATTCAGCTGCATAATCAAAAGGAACAGGTGAGTAGGGAAATCTAGTCTTGGTTACTGAGTATGTAGCTCAGTGCATTGGTGCTTAATATCCTGAGGTTTCTGCAGAATGAGTGCTGATGTGCTTTAGGATCTTGGCCAGAAGCCAAGCTGCAAATATAGGCTGGTAGTAACTGATGGTGGCTACCATTATCGCAGCTACTGAAATACTGTCAAGTGCAGATATAAGAATCTAGTCAAGCATTTTTTTTCTTTTTGAGGTGTTGTATATTGTGGCAGGTAGTATAAAGTGCTGCTCATCTGGTCAAGATAAAACAGATGAAAATTCATGGGTTCAGTTCAAGCAGCTTTATTACACACAAACACATCAGGAATGAGGCTTTGTAACTTAAACTTAAATAAACTTATAAAGAGACTGACTACCACACTCATACATGTTAACACTCTGGCTGTTCTCTCAAAATGGCACTGCTACCTGCATGTGCTCACTATTTATATGCACATGTTTACATCTTGAAATGCTTCTTAAAGGTACATACACACAGTCTGATCTACATCCTACCTCTTTGAGAAATAGTCCATATACGAAATGACAGTATTCAATGACATGCAATTTACAGAAATGATCTTTTGACATTTAATTATATAGAACTAATTATTTGATATGCAATCATACAAAATTAGACACATATAAAACAATCATGTCCAGGTTGCTGCGTATTGTACACTAGGTTTGGAAATATGACTTGATCATGTAACATAAAACTCAGAATTGGATCTAGCAACAGGGACTGTCTTCAAGGAATGTTCAGCTTTGGGGATAACTAGACCATCATCAGGAACGGGAATGAATACTAAGACGTTCTTCAGTATGAACATTGTCTGGGTTGCTCTGAGATCTAGAGTCTGTACCACAGGTATGATGCTGCGATATCATTTCTGATACAGGAAGAAGGTGTTTGTGGTTTCTCCTGTATTCTATACCCTCAGATTCCAATAAGTAGGATCTCAGCTCGACATATACACCTCTCACTTGACCAATTGGATCAAAGCCTTTCACCGTTTGCATTCTCACTGTCTCTCCTTCTATCTGCTCTTTTATCATAGCTGGACTACTGAGAACACTTTTTAAAAAGTTGGGCTTTGATTGCTCTGTTGTTTTTAGCCTTAGGCACCAACAAATTAGAACTGATAGGCAAGGTTTTTCTGGTTTGCCTAGATAGAAGTCTCTGAGCAGGCGAGCCAAATAGAGTGTCACGGGGTATATTTCTGAGACTAAATTCAAGACTATATTAGTATTGTCACACTTTGACCTCTCCAGTAATTGCTTTGCACTCTGTACTGCACATTCAGCAAGGCCATTTGACTATGGGTATTCAGGATTACTAGTAACATGAATAAAGTCCAACTCTTTTGCAAATCTCTGAAACAATTGCCTGGTAAACCGAAAACCATTGTCAAAAATAACTTTGTGTGGACAACCATGGACTGAGAAATGATGTTTCATCTTAGTAATAACAGCACTGGATGTTAGGTTAGATAGCAAATTGATCTCAAACCAGTTTGAATAAGAGTCTACCGACACTAAGTAATGCTGATTGTTCCGTTCAAATATGTCAGTTGCTACTTGTGACCAAGGTAGTTCATGAATCTGGCTAAGCTGAAGTGGCTCTTTTTGCAAATACAGCTTAGTACTGTTGCACACTGAACAAGAAGAAAGCACTTTATCAATGTCTTTTGATAGAGAAGGCCAAAATATTAGTCCTCTCGGCCTTCTTTTGTTAGAATCGGAAAATGGGTGACCATGATGCAAAATCTGAATGTATTCACGCTTTAAGAAAGTGGGAACAATAACTTTTGGACTTTTGAAAATGATACCATCTTCCATCACCATCTCATCTCTGTATGGAAAGTAAGGTTGTATTGCTGGCGGTGCACAGGATAGCTTTGATGGCCTTCCTACATTGATGAAGTGGTTGAGCTTTTGCAAAATTGGATCAGTCTTTTTATGAACTCTCAGCTCGACAAGTCTCGTGGTAGAAAAGTTACGCACTTCCATGGCATCAAAGTCAAAATTCACTGCATCAAGCTGTTTCATGGTATTTCTGGACGATCTGGATAAGGTAGCAGTCAAATAAAGAAGTTTACCTTTTGTATAGACCATTTTGAAATTATACTATCGCAATTTGAGCATCATTCTTTGTAGTCTTGCTGGAGCTGAATGCATATGCTTCTTTAAAATAGTGACTAGAGGTTGATGGTCAGTTTTTATCTGTATAGCTCGACCATAAATATAATCATAGAACTTTGAAAATACGAAAACAATTGCCAAAAGTTCCTTCTCAATTTGAGCAGACTACATCAGTTTGGGTAAGAGTTCTAGATTCATATACAACAGGTCTGTCCTCTTGAAGAATAACTGCACCAAGACAGAACTTTGAAGCATCATAGGAAAGAACTACTGGCTTGTGGATATCATAGTATCTTAATGTAGGTGGATTAGCAATTTGCTGTTTGAGGTTATCAAATGCTTTCTGGTGTTATTCTAACCATTACCAGGCAACATTTTTGCATGTCAGCTCCCTTATAGGCACCGATAACTCAGTAAAGTCAGGGATAAACTTGCCAAAATAGTTAACCATACCAAGAAAATGCTGTAGGGCTTGGACATTGTCTGGAGCTGGCATCTCAAGAATGGCTGCTTGTTTAGAAGAATCTGGTCATAAGCCTGAACTGGTAAATAAATGACCTACATAAGTAACTTCTGGTAGTGTGAATTTACATTTCAGAGGACTAAGCTTTAAATTCACTTCACACGCTCTGTCCAGATCTTTCCTGAGGTTTCTGTCATGCTCTGCTTCACCATTATCTGCAACTAGTAAATCATCAACTACTACTGCATACAGGTAGCCTGAAAAATTTTGCTCTCTTGCATGCTGAAAGACTTCATTGGCAGAATTTATTCCAAAAGGCATCCTGAGGAATCCGTATCTACCAAATGGGGTACTGAATGTAGTCAGTAGTGAAGATTTGCAATCAAGCATTACTTGCCAAAATGAACTCTTTGCATCTAAAACAGAAAAAACAGTGGCATTTGGGATAATGGCAGCAATCTCCTCGCCTACGCATAGGATGATGATGATGTCTCTTTAATGTCTAGTCTCTTGGGTCAATGCATATTCTGATTTTATCTGAATTTTTCTTATGAACAGCTGCCATGGAAGACACCCACTTAGTTGGTTCTGTTACTGGACAAATCACACCTTGCTGCATCATTTTGTCTAACTGGACCTTGACTTTGTCCTGCATAGCTACTGGAACTCTCCTTGCTGGTCTAACCACTGGACTGACTTTCATGGAGTACACAACTGGAAGTTTGACTAGCTTATTATCAAATACATCAGCATACTCTGAGAAAATAGCATCAGTGAAGCTGGACCGGGGACATGTGCTTACATGATGTACTTCTTTGGTAAAAGAAACCAGTTTCATTCTCAAACTGTCTCTGAGACCCAGTAATGACTGCACAGGTCTTCGTACTACATAAAATTGCAAGCTGTAACTGTTCCCAGCCGAATAACATGAAAGCATTACTGAGCCTTCGGTATTAATTTCTTCACCTCCATAAGCAACAAGCTTAACACAATTGACCAAATTAAGTTACTCGCCAGCTCTCACTTTAGCAAATGTTTCTGCTGACATACATTACATTTTGAACCAGTGTCTACTTTGAGCTCTGTGGGTTTGCCATTGATCAGGACAGTATAAAATACTTCATTCTTTGCTAACAATTCTACTGCATTAACCTTTTTACCAACCACTAATACATCACCTATATAGAAAGTAGGGTTGCAGCTCTCTACATGATCAACTTGCTTTTTGAGTGACCTTTCATAATAACTGAATGAGGCTTATTTGATTTACAAAAACTTTTGAAAATGATTCCATTTTTACACCTGTGGCATTGCTGACAAAATGCTAAGCACTTCTCTTTTTTTGACCCATGACTGGCACCACAATTACAACACTTAACAATAAGACTTGCGTTGGGTTTTGCTGACTCACCCTTATACTGCACTGAACATGCCATTTTTACTGAGCTAGTCTTGGAACTTGCTAGAAAGCTATGGGATCTCCCTGCCAAATCCACAGGGGTTGCAGCTGCTATGCACTTAGGCCTGTTTCTGCTTTCCATGTGTTGCATGCTGTCAAAGTTTCCTCTAGAGGCTGCTGAAACCATGCTGTTATCACTTGTAAGCATATTTGAGTCATTGTGTGCCTTTCTGTGAGCTCATGGATTCGACAAATCTCTGTGGCCTTGCTTAACATTAAATCACTGTCATGAAGCAAAACCTTTCTCACTGCAGCACTGTTAACACTACACACAAGCCTGTAATTTATTAGCTCATCTTTCAAGTCACCAAATCTGCACATTTTGACCTTATTTCTGAAGTCAGTGATATAAGCTGCAAAACCTTCACCTGGCTTTTAGTCTCTATAATGTAAGTACTTCTCTAATGTAACATTTGTCTGGGGGTTGCACATTTCTCTAAATTTATGTTTCAAGCTCTCAGGGTCCTCCCTGGATTCAGCTGCTGCCACAATATGATGGTTTGTCCCCTCTCCTGCATATATGTCTGGTGCATGCACAAATTAACACTCTCTTTCAATAGCTTCTGACCTAACTAAGTTAAACAAAATGAATGCCCTTGCATGTGCATCTTTCTCAGAAAAAAGCTGCTTGTATGAAACTACCATATTCCTGCTCGAATACTCTCCAATTTTCTGCTATATTATGATCAATCACAAGTGAACTGGGTCTGCAAAATGCCTCTGCCATATCAACACACAACAGTGAAGGTGCTTGAAATCATGTACGAACATACACACACACACACACACACACACACACACACACTTATATATATATATATATATATATATATATATATATATATATATATATATATATATATATGGGTCCACTTTGTAATCTCGAAATTTTGAATTCCCTAAATCAGTATTTCGAGACTACAATGTCGAAAGCCCATAATCACGAAAGTGTACAATCCCGAGTCTTTAAACACTGACATATCAAAATCTCGAAAAGACTGCACAGACCTTTATTAGTGCAAACCATAGTACCCATTCACCACATGGAACACAGAAACATACTGTGGATTGTAAAGTCCATTCTATACAACTGTGGTAGCGAAGGTTTCACACAGTGGTATCACTCTTGTAGACACTCCAGACATTTCCCACCATGATTACATCTGTAGCAGTCTTGCAATTGCTTTCAGGAAGTCCCATGTGCTGTGGCTATCCTCGTTAGCAAGTACTCTCTGGAACTGGGTATGCCTCTGCAGTAAATGCCGCGTCTTAGGGGAGGGGGGACATCCGCTAGCAAGGTGGTTTCTAAGATCATCCACCCTGCCTTGTTCCCTAGCCAATGTAGTAAGCAGAACAGAAAATCAGTTGCCTTGCTTCCCAATAGACACTTTAGCCTGCGATGCCACGCCTCTACCGAATTCTGCATCCTCAGTAGAAATAGTGCATTCAGGTCACAGATGCTCCAAAAAGACACAGGGAACAAAGGTGGAAATCTGCTATAAGTTGCTGAATGGGTAGCAAACTTTCTTTGCTTTCAGAAGATGTAGTAATCAGCAAAGTACTTCAGAACCTCAGTGCCCTCTACAGGAAATGTTTCATTTAAGGTATTAAACGCCCCTATCACGTCATCCTCAGGCAAGAACGTTAGGGCTATCAGTGACTTAATAGCTAGCTGGAAGGACATGCTGGTGTTGTACAATGCAGCCAGCCCTAGTTGCTGTATTTTCTGCCAGGTTGCTGTATTTTCTGCCAAATGTTGCATCCGAAATGAAATAAACATCCCTTACTCTTCACACCACTTAGGTTAAGCCATATGCTTTTCATCGCGGCTATCTCAAAAACACAGGACATACTGTAAGTTTGTTTGAAATCCCTGATCAGCCAAAAGCCAGAATACACAGTCCCACAGCACATTATAGCACTTTTGGGATTTCTTGCTCATCAGGCAATACAGTAACAGAACGGATTTGCTGCATCCCCCATAACGTACAAGTCCATGGATACTGTACAACTGCCTACACATCAGCCCCTTATAGAAGAAGGTACCATCCATTAGCCAGATGGTTGCTTGACTAAGGTCAAAGAGGTTGTTTACTGTACTAAATGCAAGAACTGTAGTTTCAACTGTTGTATCTATAACTTTCTTTTGCACAAAATTGCCATTTTTTAATGGGAAGACTTGCACATTTAAGTCACGGAGGGTTAACTCAGGATTATATGAGACTGTTGTATGCTTTCGTCTGACTCTGCCAATCTGTTGCATTAAGGCACATCTACTAGGCAGGTCAGGCACTATGTCTACAGATGTAGATGCTAATGCGTCTTCAACTAAAAGGCAGGGAGCATCTCTGCACACTACTGCCCTATGCTTAAGTTCACTGCAGAGTTCATATTTCACCTTTTCTACAGGATCACTGCTATGATTGTGCCCTACAGACTTGGTTAACTGTTCACCAGTTACAACACTAACAGTTACAAGCCTACCTTTGTATTGCATGGTTGACTTCCACTTACAACATCAGTACTTTTTCTCAGGAGCTTTCCATTCCAGATGGAACATGTAACCATCAAGTATTAAGACATTCTTCCCTTTCTGTGAGACTGTGGTTTGGTATGCTGACCCAATACTTCCAGGTGCAGCATGACTAATGGATGCCATTGTTACTTGGTGTACTCTGTACGCCATCTACAGGCTATGACTTCAATTTAAACAAACCTTTCGGGATTGTCAGACTCGGGATTATGTACTTTCATGATTATGGGCTTTCTACGTTCTGCTCTCGAAATACTGAATTTCAGGAATTCAGTATTTCGAGATTACAGAGTGGACCCATATATATATATATATATATATATATATATATATATATATATATATATATATGCCAGAACTTTATGCCAATACTTGTTATTATGCCCAGTAGCACAACAGACTCTTTGAAATAACTGCACTTTGCCAAATAAATCTCCATAGCACAAGAACACTTTGAAATCACTGTACTTTGTGAAACTACTCATTGTCAGTGTAAAAAATACTTCAAAATAACTGTATTTTGTGAATAAACTGTACATAGCAGAAGAAGCTCAGAGTAAGAAACACTTCCAGACAAATGCACTTTGCAAATAAATTGTACACAGCAGAAGAACCTTTCAAAATGGCTGTACTTTGCGAAATAACTCTGAACAGTGAAAGAAACACTCTGAAATGGCGGCACTCTGTGAATAAATGCACTCAACACAAGAAACTTTTCAAAATGGCTGCACTTTGACTGCACCTTACAATGTAACTATACTTTGCACACAGCAGACTCTTTGAAATAACTGCACAGTAATAAAGCACGCACTCTGCAAACAATTTACACACTCTGAGATACTTCGAACAACTCTAGTTATGCTTTGAATAGCTGTGGTCAATGTGAAATAGTAGTTTGTGCCCAAAACACAGTCTTTTACTAAAACACATGCAGTCACCTTGCTCTTTAAGCTTAATTTGCCCTTTCATTGTACTCGTTATGCCCCTTTAACCTCTTATCATGCTCATTGTACTTTTCTTGTGCCCGTTTTACTTTAAACATGCTCGTTATGCAAACCAAGGGTAATTCTGAGCCCCATATGAATATCTCTGCTAGTTTTATCAAATATTGTAGCTTTGAACATTTCGTTTAATTAATAATGTGGTTTGTGCTTTTCCTTTGATTAATAATGCATTTTGTGCTACTCATTTGATTATTAATGAGTTTTGTGCCTTACAAATTCTCCATTTCATTGCTTTTGCCAAAAAAATCATTTGTGCAGTTTTTGTTACCTTAAGTTAATTTCTAGCCCTTCTTTGTTTGTCTGAGCTCCGTTTTACTCAACCAGCTTAATCTCCCTTCACCTTCAACTCTGCACCTCATGCCTTGAAGAAGTTGTTCTCCTAATCCCGGTTCTGACACCATGTCATTCATCTAGTCAGGATAAAACAGACAAACATTCATGGGCTCAGTCTAAACAGCTTTATTATATACAAACACATCGGCTTTGTAACTTAAACTTATAAAAACTGGGTCTATATTACAAGATCAGAAACCCGTTTCCATGAACACTACAACACCGACACGTATAGCACGAACTAATGTAATGACGAACGTTCAAAACCACGTGTCATGGTTGCCACATCTGCGGTATAGCTCCGTAAGGTAAGTGTGCGATAGTTATGGACCTTAGGGTTAGGGTATGGGTTAAGGTAAGTGCATAGTTAGGTAATGTATGTAAGGTTTAGTGTAAGGTTAGAAGTAGGGTTTTGTTAAGTGTATGTGTGTGGATTATTTGTTTTGTTTGGGTATATATCTGTAGGGTAAGTGTGCAATAGTTATGGACCTTAGGGTTAGGGGGCGGGTTAAGGTAGGTGCATAGATAGTAATGTATGTAAGGTTTAGTGTAGGGTTAGAAATAGGGTTTGGTTAGTGTATGTATGTGTTTTATTTATTATGTTTGGGTATGTAGTATGTAGCGCTCGGTGGTGTTGGCCGACTATGAAGATTTGAGATTTGAATTTTTGTGGTTTAGGGGGTTCGGCATATTTGCGGTTAGGGCTATACATGTCGGTGTTGTGGTGTTCATTGAAATGGGTTTTCGATTTGGTAATATAGACTCTAAACTTATAAACAGACTGACTACCACACTCATACATGTTAACAATGGCTGTTCTCTCAAAATGGCACTGCTGCTTGCACATGCTCACTATTTATATGCACATACGTACAACTAGAAATGCTTCTTAAAGGTACATGCACATGCTCTGCTCTACATAAAGGTAGCATAATTACATGAGTCAATTTAAGTAATACTGGTAGGGTATGAAGGTGGCTCTGATAATAGTTTCCCGTCAGTCCTGAAATGTCCATTGAGTGTCAGTTATTTTCTATGTTGAATGTAATATTTATTTAATTAATTTCATTTTACACTTTGTTGACTGGATTAATCCTACTAGGCCAGCAGCTACTTTCCCAGAGAGACCTGACATGGTATTCATACTGATGAAGAGAATTTGGCCAGAACACCAAGGAAATACCAAGGAAATTCCCCTACTTTTGCCCCAGGGATACTGGAAAGTAGTGTTGTGACACCAAAAGTAGAGTGTGATGAGGTATATAGCTGGTACCTTGAGGAACTAGTGGCGATAGTTTGTCTTCTGGTGGTTTAAGTACTCAGCAAGTGTTGGGCTTAGGTCAATGGGAAGCTGATGAGAAGTCGGAAGATTGTTAATGGTTGACTATCATAGAAGAGATTGAAGGTGAAAAGACTTTGACAGAGGCCAAGCAGATCCCAGCATATCTATAACTAGCTTTGTGCCTTAGTGCTTCTATCCAATTTCATTTTCAGCTGGGGAACTCTCATAAGTGATTTCTGATGGTCCCATACTTCCCCCTGAAACTGGACAAAACAAGGATTGGTGAGGGGTTGACACAGACATTTGCAGACACAGTCTGCCATGGTGTTACACATACAGAGGATGAATCCCAGTCACTTCTCAGGCTTGGAGCAGTTGAGGTACTTGTTACATTTGCATTTTTAGGTAAGGGGGCCCCGCTGGGCAGATATTACTTCTGGAACAATACTGTAGTGCTGCTTTGGCTTTCTATTCTTCATGAGTGAGTACTTGTGCATGTTCTCATCAGAAACTTTGTATGAACTCTGTTTAGAGATCAAAACTGTGTTATAGTCTACTGTGTCTAATTTTGAACAGAAATAAAATAAAGCACCATGGTCTAACTATACTTTGTATGCTTGTTAGTGAAACAAAAACCATAAATTCCACATTTGGCCACAGCATGTTTCTTACAGAAAGAAAAATATGCATGAAGCTTCAAAAGCATTGTGAATCTGCACAACCACTTTCAAATATTATGGACAGTTTGAGGATATGGACTAGGGGTTAGGAGACAATGATTGAACTGTATGGGATAACGTTAATTTGCCTCCAGGTGCATCTGCAGTTAACGCCTACTGATGCCTCTAGGCATCAAATATTGCTTGTTCATATTTGCATCAATACTTCAAAAACCATGCTATGTATGAGGTTTTAAAAGATTTCATCTTAAAGCTTGCTCAATACCAAACTCAATTGCATTAACATTTGACCTTTATCTAGTGCAGGTAATAGATACTAAGTGTTATTTTTATGATATTACTTTATATAGATATAATTTTCACTTTTTTCTGCATATCTCAACAACCAGGTAACATAGGCAGAACTCCTTAGCTTCAAATGAAAGCTTTCAGCTAGATGAATAAAATGCTGCTGACAGTATATGGATAACTTGAGTGCTTGCTGAGATATTGTAAGTTGTTTACAAAATATTACAAATGTAATAGCTACTGTGTTTACTGTGACTTATAAAATTTGGTTTAAGACCTAGAACCTAAAGAATAATACCACTATAGAGATAGTTTGTGCTGAAGAGTTTGCCATTAATACTTCATTCATAATCCCTATGGTTCCAGAGATATGAACATTTGTTTGAAATGTGAGGGCATAATTTGATTCTGTCAGAAGGGGTAGGCTCTGCCCATTGGAAGTTACAGTGCAAACTTCCTGAGCTCCATTGGAGTGAATCAGTTAAAACACATTGAAAATCAATGGTATGTACAGAATACAAGGTGCATAATATGATATGCAGGACAACCTACAAAATGTATATTTTTTATGTGGTGAGTTTAGTTATTTTTAAGGAGTTTTCCTGAAATTAAAATGTACTAAATCTGGACAAATTGTGCATTTAAAAGAAGCATGTTAAATGAAATGTTCTAAATATGGAAGCTCTGATCATTAGGCTAATTTTCCAAAGCAAGAAAAAAACAAAATTGGATAGAACAAATAGCACCTGAATATGCTGTTATTGAAAATATAATTTTCTGCCAGGAAACTTCAGTCCATCCTGTGGGTGGAAGGAGGATGCCTGAGAGTCCATTTACTGTTGAAAATAAGATTTCTGTACTGTCTGTATGTTCGGAAGAAGACATTAGTGGTAGTGAGGATACAGATGATAGAAGGGCAATGAAAAATACTAGAATGTCTTCAAGGAATAGAAGGTGCAAAAAAGATAGGTATAAAACATAAAATTATTAACTTAAAAAGCCAATAGTAGGATAAACATAGATAAGAGTTGAGGGATGCTTCAGAGGATTAAAACTGTGCATTGTGATATATGTTTATTATAAGACATTAGGCATGTTGAATATGTTGAACAGATTTGTGCAGAGCACTTTGTGGGAGAGAAAGATAGTGGCCTTTTTGTTCAAACATATTCAGAAGTAGTTACTTTCATTATAGGTTGTAAGTTTCTGGTATGAAATATTATTGTGCTTGGGAAAGTTTTTATTATATATGTAGAATGTCAACAACATTGTCAGAAAATAATTAATGCAAATGTTTACATGATATCAGGTGCTATAAAGGATTTATGGAATATATTGGAACAATTTTTTATCACATTTATTCTTAGTTATTTGGAGTGGAGATTTCATTTTCTGTTTGTTTTCCACAACAAAAACAAAAGGTAAGAGTTTAGAAGAACCTGATTTGCAAATTTGTAAAGCTTTTATTGAAAAGTATATTTTCTGTTCTAGGGAACTTTCTGGAGTTACTTATGTTAGTGGCTCATTAGGAACGAGAATATATGCTATTTTACCAGACTTCAGTTAATTGAAGGTGAGGGTAATTACTGAATTCATAGTCAGAGCATAAAACTTTACATTTACGTCTGTTTCTCTTTTGCTCAACTCTTTGGCATGGGATTTTTTCAGATGAGAGAAAATCTGTGTAACATGTATAATGCTCAACCCTATTTACAGAGAGTATGGGAAAAACATATGGGATCTTAGAATGGTCGGTATGCATATTAATAAAGGAATATAAATGTAGAATCCAGAAGGGAAAGAGGTGGGAACTTAACTTCTACTATGATTTATTTAATTAATATATGTCTGCTTTTACAAATAGGAAGAAAGTAAATGATTTAGAAAGAAAATTACAGACAAGAAATGATAGTAGTAATATCTATCACAGTGATGCAGTGGATGTGATAAAATGTTGCTGTGTCTTTCAGCTTTTCCCAGTTAGGGGTCGCCACAGCAGAACTCTGGTCTGCTAATGATTGGCAGTAGATTTTTATGTGCCAAGTTGCCAGCTCTGATACACAACCTTCAACGAAGGTACGCCCATTCATGGATGTCTCTACACAGAAGACGCTCTAGCTGAGAATCGAACGGGACAACATCTTACTGTGAGGCAACAACGCTACCGCAGCACCACCACCACAGTTGGATGTGGTAAAATAAATACACAAAATTTGGTAAAACAGAATAAGTATTACCGATAGACATGAAATACCAGCAGAGTACTGTTGATTTTGAAGGTTATATATGTCTGGAGAAGCATTAATTACTAAAATATCAAAATTATTAATGGTTCTAAAAGAATATCATAATAAAAGGTTTTTGGCTGCACAAGGTATAGAAAATCAAAGATTAGCATATGACCTACAGTGGATTACTGATTTAGAGGAGATGAAAAAAAATTCTGGTTTTGAATTTAAGTTATTAATACATAATACTAATGTTTCTTCATATCTAGTCAAGACTGAATTCCTTACATCTATTATAAAAACCTAACAGATTCATGTTATCGGATTTCCTTAAGGTTTTTATCATCTTTGTGTTAAAACAGATATAAGGCAGTCTTATGATTTATTTGGTAAGGAAAAGATAAAACACAATTAAATAATTGTCAGCCTATCTCTTTACTTACTTGTAATTACAAGTTGTTGGCATATATGTTTCAGAAAAGAATATGAAAGCATCTTGTTAAAAAATTGACATGAGGTGATTCTGGGCATCCCTAAAGGGTTAAGTGTTTATAACATCTTGTTGCTAGAAAAAACATTTATAAGATATTTTAAAACCAGTTACATACAAGATTACGTTGGAAAGTAGATATTGTTAACGCATATGATTCTGTTTCACATGAAGATTTATTTCACTTGTCACTCTGATGCTGCAGATGGACAAAGCTATGACTATATCCTAGTCAACCTAAATTTGATTAGCAGCTTGAGCAAGCCAAGGAGTGACAGGTATGATGAGCATGACTATTCTGAGTGGGTGGAACAGTACTGAGCCCCATCTAATGAGCCCTACATGAGGCCATGACCCAGAAGATTTAGGAGTCAGGCTGAGAGACAGAGGGTACTGAATAGTCCTGACTGCTCTGTGGCCAGTGGTAGGCATGTGATCATTGTATCCCTCCTATTATAACCACTCAGCCCATATGACTATGCATGTACATTTTAACACAGAAGACGAGGAATTAGACCATGTAAAAGTCCTCACTGGCTGCAATAAGATGGACTCAGTTGGCCAGTTCCACACCACAATGTGCTGACAGATAAACCTTCCCCAGAGAATTAACATTGAGTATGGTTGATGGGAGACCTTCTAGGAATACAGATAACTGTGAATATGGTATGTTACCTGCAAGCATAAGGCCCTGAGTTTAGCAGTTGTAGAAGGAAAAATGCCTTCCAAATGTTTTACTTCAGTTATTGTCAAAACTAGATTTGGAAAATAGGAATCAAATAGTTAACAGAGGGATATGCTAATTCATATTTTTCTGAGCTGATTAATAGTTCCATGGGTGGTGTAATAAAATGTAAAAAGAGATGCAAGACTCCATGGCACAGAGGAATGGAGCCCTGACTGCAACCAAAGTGACCAGTATTCGATTAGTGACCTTGACATTGGAGAAGCCAGGCAGGGAGTAGAGATGAACAGGAGTGATTATCTCATCTCTCCTGGAGGGAAGGCTGGATTTGCATGCACTTGCAGGCACACCATGTAGAGCCCAGAGGGACTACCATTTATGCCAAAAAGAGGAGAATGGTGGGCTGCTTGGAGGGAGCACCCCCTTCCGGAACAGAGAGGATGAGGAGATGTCCTCTGCAGACAGTCCATTGTACACTCCCTTCCCAGTTCCTAAACAAGTGTACATGAAGCTAGAGATATGGAGACAGCCAAAAAAGCTTCAGCCAGCTCTTAATATTATTCCTATGTTATTAGGTGATTTCTATGTCCAGGCTGAGACTAAAATAGGTCCATTTAGATCAGTGATTTACCCCCAGTTACCAAATTGAATTAATAAATAAATAAATATGTAATGGCTGCCTTGATGACTCCTGTCTTCTGGTGAAGGGAATGAGGGAATGAATGGGTTGTTTGACCAAGAAAGGTCCTGATAGTCAGCAAGTAACAAGGGCAAAACAAAAAAAAAGTAAAAAGAGAGAGAGAGAGATGGAGAGAGATATTAAGAAGGAAAACCTTTAAGAGCTGTTGTATTTATAATCTGTATCGATTATCTACTGTATAAGGAGAAGGGTTGTTTCACTTTGTTATGTCAATTGGACCTTCCAGCTATAATGTCTTATGCAAATGGTTTATTGCTCCTTGCAAAAAGATGTAAAACATAATGTAACATTACGGGTATTGTATGTGAAGCTTTAACAGTTATGTCATTCCATATCACTTTGGGATGAGTGCAGAGAGAAACACAACTATGGCAGGGGAGAAAGAGGTAGCTACCTCTGGTGCAAGCTGCAAGGGAGCATGATGAGCAGGTGCTGAAGGAGTGTCAGTGCCAGGCCTGCATTCATTTATGAAGCTTCAAGGATCTCATGGCTTCATATATAAATGCTGCTACTGTATGTGAGGTTGCAGTTGAAGCTCAGTGTGCGCTAGTAGCTGTAGCAAGCTACTTATTACATACCTAGCATCTTCTTACAGTTATAGAAGTACAGTAGACCTGCATCAACATTGGGAAAATCAGTTTGTGTTAAGCGGGCACCAGTCTAGGGTATCATCCTAGGAAGTAAGATGACATTGGTTATAATGGTTGTTTAGAAGGTATTCATTTTCAACATCCACATTTTGTGTACAAGGCAAACAATTTAAATGTGAACATGACAGTGAGTTGTTGTGAGTCTATCTGTTGTAGAACGTTCAGGCTAGAATAAAATAAAATAAATAAAAATATGGAAGTTTAGCTTCTGAAAACATATTTACGGTTTGGAAATGTATATGGCAGTAGTATAGTTGATTTCTGATTTGGGGTTAATGAGTGAGTTTATCTCTGGCATATGGGGTAATAGAATTAACTCAAAAAATTAGATGTTTTGTATCATAATATAAAAAATGGTGAGTTGAATATGATTAATCCAATACTGATTTCTTATTCTTTTCTTGTCAAAACTGGTACAAATATGTGATCAAAAAATGTATGGAGTCTATGTGAGTGATTATTAAGGAACGTTAATAATAAGATGGAATGAGGGAGTTGCTTAACATAGGGATATGCATAAATAATGGTGATATGAGATGTTTGCTTCAAAGAGTTAGACAATTAAAATAAACAGTACAGGAATTATCTTTTAAATGTTAAGTGTCTAGTGCCTTAAGTAATACATTTTATAAATCTGGATGGGAGCAATTATCTGGAAAATATTTAGAAGGCATACAAAGAAGAATGCATTAAGTCAAGAAATTTCTCCTTATGAAGGATTTTTTATTCAGACTAAGACATCAAAAACTTCCTGCAGAAGCATTAATGTTATATGAAAGTCAGTTGGAAAGCCTATGTTTATGCGGTCAATTACCCATGCTTTATTTTACTTATTTATTTTTTGGATTGTGCACAAGTAATATCTTATTGAGGCCTAATGAAAACTGCAGCATTCGGTTGTGATGCACATTTCTGTTTGTCTTATAAGAAGTTAGTTTATGAGGTGAAGGAAAATGTGCAATATGGAGATAAAGAGGTTCTAATCCATATGCCTATCTTTTGGAAAATAATGTCAATGAGGTATCTTTATGTATTATAAAACAAAATGGGATAAAGCTGTTGCTTATTCTGAAATATTAGATTTTGTGAATAAATATTAATTATCGATATCATTATGTTTTTGTTGAAGGTTTGTAATATTGTATTAATGTGTTAAATAACCTTAGTTAAATCCATATTCTTTTCAATAAATGTCATGGGATCTTTTACATCTACCTGAGCTGCCATTAGTTTAAGCAGATGGGGCCTTGGCTTAACATCTCATCTGAAGGATAATCTGCTCAAGAGTGAAATATACCTGTTATGTTGTACCTTTTATGCCACAGAGGGGAATCCAAATACCTGGTGCAAACTAGAATCCTAACTCTTCTGACCTTTAAGTATCCAAGATGAATGTGCGACCTGTTGATCCACTGGCACTGCTTCTGTAGTGAACCATGCAAGGTGAGTGTGCTACCTGTTGATCCAGTAACACTGCTTCTGTAGTGAATCACGCAAGGTGAGTCTGCTATCTGTTGATCCACTGGCACTGCTTCTGTAATGAACCACGCAAGGTGAGTGTGCTATCTGTTGATTCAGTGACACTGCTTCTGTAGTGAAACATGCAAGGTGAGTGTGCTACACATTGTTCCACTGACACTACTTTAGTTGAGCCATGCAAGGTGAGTGTGCTACCTGTTGATCCAGTGACACTGCTTCTGTAGTGAACCATGCAAGGTGAGTGTGCTACCTGTTGATCCAGTGACACTGCTTCTATAGTGAACCACGTAAGGTGAGTGTGCTACACGTTGGTCCACTGGCACTGCTTTAGTTATGAGTCATGCAAGGTGAGTGTGCTACCTGTTGATCCAGTGACACTGCTTCTGTAGTGAACCACGCAAGGTGAGTGTGCTACACGTTGGTCCACTGACACTTCTTTAGTTGAGCCATGCAAGATGAGTGTCCTACCTGTTGATCTAGTGACACTGCTTCTGTAGTGAACCACGGAAGTTGAATGTGCTACCTGCTGATCCAGTGGCACTGCTTCTGTAGTGAACCACGCAATGTGAGTGTGCTACATGGTCCACTGACACTGCTTTAGTTGTGAGTCATGCAAGGTGAGTGTGCTACCTGTTGATCCAGTGACACTGCTTCTGTAGTGAACCACACAAGGTGAGTGTGCTACCTGTTGATCCAGTGACACTGCTTCTGTAGCGAACCATGCAAGATGAGTGTGCTGCCTGTTGGCCCACTGACAATGCTTTTGTAGTGAGCCATGCAAGATGAGTGTGCTACCTGTTAAATCACTGACACTGCTTCAGTTGTGAGCCATGCAAAGTGAGTGTACTACCTGCTAAGACATGGGCACTGCTTCTGTGGTGAGCTTTAAACAGCATTTTTAAAGGAGTCTAATGGAACATAAGGATGAGCTAGGGTCATTTATTGTGTTGTATTTAGGCAAGCTATGAGGAAGACATACTCCTTATATGTGGAATTTGAATTAACAAGAGATAACGCAGTATAATGTTTGTGATAGCCATACTGTCTTATGGCAATGAACTGAGCTCTGGTGGCAGCATTTCATTTTCTGATTTGTGAGATGTCAGCCATCTCTGTGTGATAACTAAAATTCCTGCACATCCTCTATATTCAGGAGACAAGATGAAAGGGTAGAGCAGCTGCTTGGCATGGAATCTAATATTTATGAGGAGAACAGACTAGAAATGGTTTAGGAACTGTGGTGAAGGAGAGGCTTCAGAAGACAGAGAGGGATGTCATCAGAAATAGTGACAGACTCATGGCAATCATGCTCTGGTGTAAAGATACAGCACCATTCATAATCTCAGCCTATGTCCCACAGCAGGGTTCTGATAGCGGAGATAGGCATGCATTCAGGTATCAGTTGCAGGATCTTCTAGATATAAAAGCAGTAGAGGAAGACCTGAATTCCCATACTGAAATAGACAGAACAGGATATGAAGACTTCCTGGGTCCACATGGGTGGGGCAACAGGAATAAAGAAAGAGAGGCCATTCTAAACCCATCTCGCAAATGGCTTGATAACCAACACATGGTTTAGCAAGAGAGAAGGTCATAGGATCACAAACAAGAGTGGCCAGCATACAAGTCAAGTAAACTTCCTCCTAGTAAGAAGAGGGCATTGGGCTGGAATTGGTGATTGTAAAGTCATCCCCTGTGGAACAATCATTCTACAGCATAAATCACTGGTTGCCACAATCAGCTGAAAGCAGTGGTCAGAGAAGGCACAAAGGTCAACAGAGATTTGGCTGAATACCTGAAAGTTGACTGGAGAGAAAGCACAAGAGTTCAAGGAAATAATCAGGGCTCTAGCACCCCAAATAAAAAGAAATAGGTAGATCTGAAGAACAATGGCAGCACATCAAAACAGCAGGTGTGAGGACTACAGAATAGATATTCAGCCAAGCCAGGTATGGAAATAAGGTGCATCAGGAAAGCTTGTGATAAATGCAGAAGTCCAGGAAGTCATCAAAAGAAAGGAGTGCAAGAAAAAATGGAATATGGACTAGGCTAGGAAGGAATACTAGTTTGCTAACAAATAGGCTACTTGCAAATAACAAGGCATCAGTGGCACTCTACCAGCTCTTGGAAAGTGACTCAATGCATGGCACAAAGAAACTTTATCAGGCTGCAAAGATAGAAGGATAAAGAAGACAGGAACTAGACACCTTTCATATGGGATGCCAGCAGCAACCTTCTCACCATTCCACAGGATATCAAAGATGAGTGGAAGGAGTACTTCCAACAGCTTCTGAATGAAGAATATCCAACAGAAGATATACTGTCCAAGACACAGTCTACAATTAAATAACTCATCCTAGATGAAGTAAGGACAGCACTAAGGAAAATAAAGTCTGGGAAAGTAACAGGCTCAGTTGAGCTCATGGCAGACATGATCAGAATGTTGGGTGAGTTATGGGAGAGATGGCTCCAGAGGGTACTCCTAGAAGCATGGAGAGAAAGGTTCATCCAGATGACTGGAGACATAAGCATACTAGTACCAGTGTACAAGTGAACAAAGAGGACATTCACAGTTATGGGTATTACAGAGCTATCAAATTCTTGTCACACTGTAGGAAAGTTCTTGAGGGGGTGACTGATAAACTAATATATAGAATAGTAAAAGTAAGATGGGAGATGAGCAGTTCAGATTTAGAGCAGGATGCAACAAAAGTGACCTGATGATTGCAGTGAGACAGATAGTTTAGAAGAAACTAGAGATGAGGAAAGAGTCCAAATGGGCATTCCTAGACATGGCGAAAGCATATAATAAGGTCACAGGAAAGCTGCTTTTTGACAGTCCTGCGGTTGTTTAAAGTCTCAAAAACATTGATAGAATTAGTAGAGGCTATGTACAGGGAACCAATAACACAACTGTGTACAGTGTTTGAACTCACAGAAGGGTTGCCAGTAGGACTGAATGTGTATCATGGTTCATTTCTGAGCCTACTGCTGTTCATACTAGTGATGGACTACATTAGCAAGCAGGTCAGAGGAGACATATCAACAAAGTTGCTGTATGCATACTATGTGGCATTAAAGGCAGACTCTGCACAAGAACTTCAGCAAAGGATAGGGGAATGGCATGCAAAACTGAATACATATGGGATGAAACTGAGTACAGATAAGACAGTTGTAATGGCAGTAAATGGTGGAATTCAGAAGAAGCTGAGAGTTGAGATAAAGGAAAATAGTGAAGCAAGTTAACAGGTTCAAGTACCTGCGAGGGATGGTTTAGGAGAAGGGAAGCCTTAATGAGGAGGTCTAAGCAAGAATCAGAGGGGCTGCAGCCAACTTGTGCAGAGTGTCAGAGGTATTGTAAGGAAGAAGAAGGCCAGAGAAGTTTAAAAGTAAGATGTACAAAACAGTGGTGCGACCAGTACTACTGTATGGTACAAAAACCTGGGCAGTAAAGGCAGAGCAGTTGAGAGGCCAGAGGTGAAGGAGATGAAGTGCCTGACATGGGTGCTAGGATGCACACTACAGGGCAAAGGAAGGATGCACACTACAGGGCAAAGGAAGAAATGAGGACATCAGAGCAGACTAATCAAATGAAAGAGTTGGAGATTTTTTTAGATGTCCTGAATGTCTCTAAGAATCAAATGCCAAAGGGGGCACTGAGATTATTGGAAATGAAACAATTATGTCTTGTACAAACCACAAACTAGTGGAGATAAGTAGTACTCGAAATATCAAAAGAATTTTGTGGAAAATTGAATGGCATGGTCAAGTCATCATGTGGACTGTATGTAAAGTAAGAAAGCAGGCAGAACTACAACAGCACGGGAAAAGCATGGGCTGAAGTGGTACAAGATGACAGCTACTGAAGCAGATGAGGAAATAAAGAAAAAGTAAGAGCCATGCCTATTTATTTTATGATATTCAATCTTTTTTCTAAGACATTCTCCAAAAATGAATAGAATGTGTCGAAAGGGCATTTGCATTGTTCTAACCCAAAGAGCAGGATTGGTTGATAATATCAACAGTTTGAAATCTAACTCTAGAAAATTACATTTTAAGTTATTACTTAAAAATGATTCTAGTGACTATAAACGTTAAAAACTAGTTAACTGCAGTCTCTTTAATCTACTGCTGCATCCCATTATGTTGGCCACTGAAAATAGTTGTGAGGCAGATATTACAAAGTTAACGATGGTGAGATCCACCCAGACATTTTCAATTTATTAAAGACTGAGAGAGCTTTGTTATTTAGTGTGCCTAATGACAGGTCAGTTAGGTTAAGAAAAACTGACAAGTGAGGAACTTTGGACATTATGGACACCATTGACTATGAACATAAAATGAATCAGTTATTGAATGATGAAAAAAATGGGAAAGTTAATAAAAGAGAGATTTTGAAAAAATAAGTTCTATCGACACCTGATTATATGTGAATTATGCAGAAAGTATTATTGATGATGGGATATATCATTTTTTTTCAATCTGAAAATGTTATCATTGGTGTTATATTTGGGATACCCAGAAAACACAAAAAAATGAAATCGATCCCCCAATCAGGCCAACAGCACCAGCAAAAGGTAAAAACTGGAACTAGTTTCTATTTTTGTTGTAGAGCCTTAAAAGAAGCAGTGACTGAATATTCTTATTTCATTAGAAAAGCATTTCATTTTAAAGACATTATAACTAAGGTGGTGATAAGTGGTGGACATATGCTGGTGACCACTGATGTAAAATTATTATACACCACTATTCCCTAAGACATGGACAATGAATGGGAATACACCATGTTTTTACAAGAAGAAAGATTTACAGTGCAGGACAATAGATTTTTAGGTGAATGCATAAATTATGTGTTGAAGTCCAGTTATTTTATTTTCAAGTGACCACTGGAGCTAAAATGGTTCTGAATTTTGTTAATGTGATAATGGCTTGCTAGGAAAATGTACCATTTTTAGTAGTATGTTATATTACAGTTGCTTTATTGTTGAGATTTTTTCTTATATGTACAGAGACTGAATTAAATAAATCCATGAGTTACATCAATTCTGTTACTTTTTAAGATTGCAGTAATAATGTACATGACATGATGTTTTTGGATATATGTATTTACAAATGTGAGGAGGAGAGTAAACCAGAAGTTTGGTGTTACTTTCGAAAACACTGCTAGCAACTCAATGCTACATTTTAAACCAGTGGTGCACAACCTTTTTGTAGGGAGGGCCACTACACGAATTCTTAATGTATCTGTGGGCCACCTCAAGACATAATAAGTCATTGCAAGTTAACAATAGGTACAGGTGACTGGCATTTTTATTTAAGACAGTAGTCATGAAATTGCCTGTTTTCTACATCAACTTTGCATTTAACTGGCTTGCAGCCATGACTTATTACAAACTCTTGTAGAACGTTACTACTGTTTACAGGCTATAAGTTATAAACAAGAAAGAATAGTTACTTCTGTGGCTAAAATTAGAGGTGTGCACTACTGCAGTGCATTAGGTAAGTAAGCACGTGCTGGAAAGGTTGCATGACTGGAGTAAGGCATAGTATTTTTTTTCATTTTTTTTTTTTTTTTTAATTTTTTGGTTACTCTCTGGGGGCCGGATGGCATTGTGTGGAGGGCCGGATTTGGCCCCCAGGCTGGATGTTGTGCACCACTGTTTTAAACAATATGTGCCTCTATATTTAAAGGGTACAATTGGCAAGAGTATATTTACATGGATAGAAATTAAAGAAAACAAAAAAAAAATCAAATTAAAGGATCCTTGGGCAGACAGACTTATTAAAAGAGGTTATCTGGTGATTTTTTTTTTGACAGTGCAGTTTAAAAAAATAGTCAGGACATAAATAAAGGTTTGGATTGGAGTACTTTAATGAGCTTGACAGAGCCATAACTATGTACTGTGATTCTAAATACAATTCCTAGATATGGCCCCGTTTCCTAACACCAAGTTGAGGAGAAAAAAACTAGCTGCTCTTCGTAAATAATTGTAGCTAGCCAATTACTACTAATTTAACCAGCAACTTGCTGCTCTAGAAATACCATACTTACAATTCTTAAGGACTTCAAGTGGGATACTGATAAACAGTTTAGATGCCAGTATTATTTCTATCCAATCAATATTTGCTGACAACTCCCTCTGACACCTAGCACCTGGGATGACTGCCCACTTTGCCTCACCCTAGCTCTACTTCTGAGTTTGACTTATACCATTGGGAGTGATAATATCAAAAATGTTATCAGGAATTAGGGGAAAATATTAAGTGCAATACTGGTGTGTATCAGATGGTGGGTAGTTCATTGAAGTTTATCAGTGAAAAAGGTTCTGACCTCAAAAACATTTTTGAGACCAATGTTTAAAATAAAGATTGGGAAGGTAACAAACGAGGTACATTTAAATGTCATCCATCATGTGTTTATATATATGTGTGTGTGTGTGTGTGTGTGTGTGTGTGTGTGTGTGTGTGTGTGTGTGTGTGTGTGTGTGTGTGTGTGTGTGTGTGTATGTGTGTGTCTGTGAAGGATTTTGTTCCCTCACACTTATTTGTCCCACTTCATCAATTTTCTGTGGACAAGGAAAATAGAAAATTAAAAGTGAGAATATATAAGTGGAGATGTGCACTAAAACAAGGTTCAAATACTGAGAAAAGTATAATGAATTCAGCAAATTTTTATTCGCATCTTGGATTATGTACTGACAACATAATAGGGGCAGCATAGACAATGTGGCATAATACTGTAAACATAAATGGCAATTTATTTTAAATGCCTGTAAAGGGTTTATTATAAGTCAAAGTATCATTTTAAATGCTATTAAAGAAGACAGATATTTAACTGCAAAATGTTGTCAACTAATCTGATTATGAATAGGTATGCAAGACTGCACAGCTCTCAGGATTAGGGAATATGCCCTCCCCTATACTATTTAGTTGACCAAATGTGGTGAACTAAACAGCTAAACAAGAAGATGCTGGGTGGAAACTGCAACAATTAAAACCAAATCCACTGATAAATAGAACCAAACAGCAGGATAACAAATAAAAATAACAAGAATGAGCATTAAAACATCTTTATTACCACTTTCATCTAACAGGTATCAGATTTCATCAGAAATACCATAAAAATCACATTATATCTTTATATACAATATATTGTTCAATAAAAACAGTTTTTCAAAAAGACAATTAACGATTGGACCACACATCAATTAATTACTACTCTTTAAAAAACATTTAATATTAACAGCTTCATTGATCCCTGGGTGATAGTACACCCTCAGTTTCACTTGCCATATAGTTTCTCTCCATTGAAGTGTATTTTTAAAGTCACCTCCTCGTATATCCTCTTGTATATCATCTAATACATAAACAACAGTTTTTTAAAACCTTAACCTTTGGTTAAGTCAACTGCTACTATAGCTCATAACAATGGTGATCAGTTTCTATCTGCATGTCTCTAAGATGTAGCTAGTGACAAATATTTTATATGAGAAGTTATTAAAAACAACTGTAATATCATTAAAGGAATAAAGAAATATTTGATGTAGTGGGAACTGGACCTAAGTTTGTTTATAGAAAAAATATAAATATTAAGAATTTATTGCAAAATGATAGTTATGTTTAAGTATCCCTAGCATGAATAAAGAAAAGGGGGCATACAAATGTACTTTTTGTTCTTCTTGCAGATACGTTTGAAGGACTTACATTTGATCCCTCATATGGATAGAACATTTGGCAGTTTTAAATGTTTTAACTGCCAGTCTAAAGGAGTAGTACATGTTGGCATTTGTTCTACATGTTCAGCATTTTATACTGGAATGACCACAAAGACTTTACAAAAATGAATAAAAGAACATGTATATGCCATTAAAATGAAAAACTTGAAAAATCCCCTATACAAACACGTAGTTGTCTGCTTAGGTTTTAGAAAGTTCTTGTTTTATGTATTAGATGATATACAAGAGGAAGGGACTTTAAACTTGAAAGGAGCGAAACTATATATTTTATTTATTTATTTATTTATTTATTTATTTATTTATTGTTATTTAACATTTGTTTACCAGAAAAGTCTGACCAGGACAGAGCCCATTTTCAGTGGAAGCCCAAGGAGAAACGTTCCAGAAGCATGTCTTTGGAATGTGGGAGGAAACCGGAGCACCCGGAGGAAACTCATGCAAACACAGGGAGGACATGCGACTCCACACAAAAGGCAGCCCAGCCATTAATTGAACCAGAGAACCTCTTGCTATGAGGTGACAATACTAACTGCTGCATCACTTGGCCGTCCATTTTTATAAGGCAATTGAAACTGAGGGCCGACTATCACCCAGGGCTGAATGAAGCTGTTAATATTAAATGTTTTTAAAGAGCAAGAACTAATTGATGTGTGGTCCAATTGTTAATTGTTTTATTGGAAAACTGTTTTTTATTGGACAATATACTGTATATAATGATATAACGATATAATGTGATTTTTATGGTATTTCTGATAAAGTCTGATACATGTTAGACGAAATCGGTAATAAAGACGTTTTATGATAGTTCTTAATTTTTTTAATTGTTATCCTGCTGTTTGGGTCCATTCAAGGAAACAGCTGTCATCTCAATGGAGTTTGCACTATATTAATGTCACCCACATATGCCACATTGCTCAGAAGCAATGAGGCAACACCACTGTTCTCACCAGCTAATGTCTTTGAATTTTAATTTTGCATTTGAACTGCAACAATTAATACAAAGACTGAAGAATTTTCACCAATTATTGCTAGGGAACTTGTTTCTTCATATTAAGCTACCTATCAAAAATCAAACGAGAAAAGAAAAAAAACTTTGTTATATTATATATACCAACTCCAAGATTGCATTTCAGTGGGGAAAGGGGGAATTCCCTGATCCCCAGTGTACTGTGATCTTGCACAGAAAAAAAAAAAACAGATATGCTTGATCAGCTAATTTTCTATCAGCTGTACAAGCTTTTTTCCATTTGTTAAAAGGTACATTTGACCAATTGTCTGTAACCCCATATAGATATATGCTGACTCATAGTCATCAGGACAAGAGGTTATACATTTTAGAGCAAGGAGTGGAAAAACAGTGACAGTGCAAGGTTTAAATAAGTCCTGCTTTGTTCTCAGTGTATCAGTTATTGTAACAATAAAAATGAATGAATGACAGCATGTACAAAAAGCAGGTGAAGGTGTACAGCTGAAATTGTCTACATTCATATTTAATATGAATCATTTGCTATTAGTATCATACCCCTGGGAATAAATGCTATGTCCCAACCACAAAGACTCACTTTTAATGCTACTTTTTTCCATTTTAATCATCTAAGCAAAGTACCACTCAGAAGATATATTTTAACCCAACTTAACCTATCTTTATCAAGCAGATTTACTCACCCTTCACAGACCTTCACAGACCATTTTCAGGCTATGAACCAGGATAAAATCTGTATGTACAGACAGTTTGGACTAGCCAATCAAATAGCATGTTTCTGGTAGAAGGAGAGCTTGGAATGCCCAGGTAAAACTAATGCAGACTCAGGGAGAGAAGTGTGAACTGCACAGATAGTGACTGGAGGTCAGGAATGATTCCAGATATTGGTAATATGGTGCAGAAAAGATAACCACTGCGTCACCATTCTGTCTAATGTAGTACTGATTATGTTTGTTTACGAGAATAGGGCATTGATCCACACTGACTAATTTCAGGCCCGGTCTAGATGTTACAGAGATAAACAAAATAATGCAAGCATATGACATAAAGATGTACTAGCTATACAGTAAGTGGAGTGTAGCATGAATGCCACAGGTGCGGGAGCATAGAACCTATTTATCATATAAGCAAAGTTTTTGAAGAGACCAGAATTTAGGCTGTTTACAATAATACAAAGGTGTAGATATACCCAGAGTAGTAGCTTAACCAGACCTCTAGGTCAGCAATAATATAATCTGTTTTCACGGGCAATAAAATGTTTGAGGTATTACAAAAGATCGTTTAAGATATACCCAAATCTTTACAGTTAGAAAAATGGAGCTGTCGTTAGAGGGAAAAAAATGATGATATACTTTTTCTATATCTTACACTAATCTCTTAGGCCTTTGTGCTGTCAACCTATTAATTGTAAGGCTTACAGAGATCATTTTTTCCATGTTATCATCTATTATCTGCTACTTGAGGATAATCTCTTGTGAGGTAATCTCCCTTTGGCACACCTTCAAAGTCTTCCATAACCACTCCTTGACATTAAGCATTTCCTTCATGCATCATCACAAAAGGTCACATCAAAATTTAGAGACAGCATGTCAGATTTTGAAAATGTAAGAACACACTGAAGAAGGAAGACAGCAAACAATACTATCTGAAGAAGGAGGAAGCAGGAAAAGTAGAAAGAAATTCTAAGACTCAAAAAAGAATAAATTTAATTAAGAAAGAAGATACACTTTTTTCATTCATGCATAATTAAGCAAATATAGACTACAGTAAGGACAGTGAACTTTAGCAGAAAGAATGTCGGTTGGGGTTAGAACAGAATAATGGAAAAACAAGGCTGTTGAATGAACACAATATTATATCTGCATTGTAACTCATTATACAGCATAGAGGCATTATTCATTCCAGCTGGTAATGTGTCTAGGATAAGTTGGTTAATCCTAGCCCTTTAAAGAAAATAATAGATGGAAGCACTTAAAAATCTAGAAATGCATTAGGAAATGGAATCTTATGGTATTTACAGCAGACTCACTGGAAAACTGAAGGCAGAGACCATAATATCACTGAGTAACTTTTTTAACAAATCAATGAAGGAGGGTAAATTCCTGGTGGTTAGATGATGTTATATAAAAACCAAGATGGAAGGGAGACCAGGGCAGGAAACTATGGTCTGGTCTGTTTGGCCATAGTCATAATGAAACAACATTGTTACACACAATCCTTTAGTGCCAAATTATGTGCACATGTAAATAGCTGTATAAATGCATTGTACCCCTCCAAAGCAAACACAACTCTAAATACTAACAGACTCTATAATAAAAGAAAAAAAAATTACCATAAAAATAAATGCAAATCTCAAGATACAATAAAAACTTACTAAACTTAAAAGGGGAAATCTGGACCCTGATCAATTCACCCAAAGTTTAATGTGAGATAAAAATTGCCACCCAGACAAAGGACAACCACAAAAAGTGGATGAGCTTTCCCTTCTGTTGCTTTGATTCCAAGGTAAATGAAAGTTTTATAAAGTACAGTCGTCTGGTACATAAACAATACTGGAACCATACTAGGGAGAAATGCAACCCAAGAGTTGAGTTAAACTGTAGAAGTCGGAGATTTCCATGTACAAAACCTTAGAAACAATGCCCAGCACTGCACAGAGCTCTTAGCAAATGATATCACATAACTGGAAACTGAGGACATAGGAAATCTACTTGTAGATAAATTTACCTCTAACTATACCCCCTCTCTCCTTTTATATTCCAAAATGTCACACCCACATCTACACCCATCTCATGTCCTCAAGTTACTATCCAAACTTTCTTTTATGGGAATGGATAACATACCAGGCTGCTTACTGGCCAGCCTGAAACAGGCCATGCAATGTCAGCCTCCAAATAGGCTTTGTGCCAGATCAATAGTGGGCAGTAACTGTCATCCCTGTGCATAAATGTGGGGCATCAATGGATCCTGGAAAT